>NC_067491.1:42936212-43123870 GCF_947179515.1 Apodemus sylvaticus
GTAAGATCATCCCTGCCTCCGTATCTTCCCATCTTACTTGTGAACATGTTGAACCAATATTTAAATATTTGACATGTCGCCTCTTGAACCCAGGGAGACATGTGAGATGGTTTTCTTGCTTTCTTCCTAAGGCTTAGAAACATGAAATACCACAATCTCCCCTTTATTTTGGATATGGGTATCTTAGCAGGTCCCAGGCCATAGGGACCAAAAATCTTTCACTAAGACCTTCATGCCTCCAATCAATGTGCCAAACCCAGATTATCATATCCAACTTACATGTACTTCATATAAGAGACCAAGATCATGTTCTAAACAATGACCACATGTTCTCCATTTGTTCATATGGAATTTGGTGGGTTTGTTCATATGGAATAATGGGGATTTACGCAGCCCCCAAATAAAAGCATAAATGTATGTGAGCTTTTGCCCTCTTTGGCTTCTAATTGCTTCAGATCTGCTCTTTTATTATCTCTGCTATTTTATTCTAGCACAGCCACACCTTCTGTGTTCTGTGCAACTCTGCAGAATCAAAGCATCTAGGAACATCTGTAACTCAATGGTTTCAAATACATTGATTCAGATAGTTTGTCTCAGTTAAGTTGTTGTTGTTGGGGGTTTTAGTTGTTTGTTTGTTTTGTTGTTGTTGGGGGCTTTTAATTTGCTTTGTTGTTGTTGTTCTACTTTTTTCCAGTTAGAGGACGCTGGGCTTAGCGTAGAGGTTGTTGGGATTGAAAAGCCAGCCTTCTGAGAGCTTTTCATGGCCTTATGGTTAAGTCCTGGCCCGACTGTCCGCTTTTCCTACCCTCTGGCTACAGGAGATAAGAGTCTTCCCATGTGCTGCCAAGGAGGCTCTCTTTGGATTTTACAATTCACCCTAAACTGCCTTCCAACCTTCATTGTGTTCCCCCATCACACGGAGAGCTGTGCATTAGACCCATCGGCTTAGAGTTCTTCCAATTACCACTGGAATTCCCGTGAACTTCTCAAGCTTCTTAGATAGTGTGTGTGTGTGTGCCAGTGTGTTTTCATCCCTCTTCTCCATCATGGCTCAGGATCAATGGAAGCTCTGAAAATAATACCCACTGCAGCTTGCAAAGGATGCCACTACCATACTTTCTGGGAATGAGACTGTTTTTTCAATCCAGCAGCCAGTGGATGCATCTCCAGAATTCCATCTGGAGCTATCTTCCTAAAATGGGTTCTGGCACCAACTCTCTTGGGTCCAGTCTCATTAAGAAACAGACACTGAGGTAGAAATTTGCAAGTGAACGTTAATTTGGTGACTTTTCAGGAGTGACTTTTCGAAGAATGAGGGAAACAGGGTTGGAGAAGGGGAAAAAGGGAGTCGGAGACAGCGTGGGTTACAACAGGTTCTGTGCTGCGTGGATCTGTAGCATAGCACTGACCCTCTAAGTCCTCTTCACTGAGTCACGAGAGGCATGGAGCTTTCTAGCCCTTATCAGCTAATGACTTGATATGGAGCACCCTGTAGAAGGGATATTCCTTGAGAATGGCACTTGGTTTTAGTTGAGTACAATGGAAGGTTTTAGCTAAAAGATTTGATATCCAAAACTCCAAGCTTCTGGGTTTATGGGGAGGTGACTGGCAGCATCCTCTGTACTCAGTGACCAGACACATGTTAAAGATGGCTGTGGCCATCAGGTCAGGCTTTCGAATGACTATATATGGTTTACTTATGTTGGATAGGTTCCTTCTCTGTGAGAGAAAGAAATCTTTGTTGACATCAGACTCTGAGATATCAGCATTGGTTTTAAACCATAATTTAGCCTTTTAAACCCAATATATCCTCTATAGTAGTATTCATTCTTACTATTTTTTAATTCATCTATTCTATGAGTAATTACTTGTAAATACCACAGAAGGGCAGTGAGGTGGATTAGTGATTAAAAGTGATTGCAGTGAAACCTGGGGACCTGAGCTCCATCTCCAAAACTCACAGACAAGTAGAAGAAGAAAGCAGACTCTACGAAGCTTTCCTCTGGACTTCATACATGTGCTGTGGTATGCACATACTCATATCCCTGTACACATATCACACACACACACACACACACACACACACACACACACTAACAATAACAATAACATAAAAATGTAAAGTAAATAAATAAATACCACAAGAGAATGTCAGTGTCATGCTAGCATTGAAAAAAGATTGGCCAGAGTCACCCAGACACAAAGCACACATAATGCATGAGGCTACTTTATTAAAATATACTGTATCAACACGGAAGATGCCCTTGAGAAAGGCACTTGCTCTTAAGAGCTAAAATGTAGATGAATGTGTTTATCTGTACTTCCGTACTTCCCTGGAAATGACTGGGAACAGGTTTTAATATTATAGAAAGAAGACTCATTCTTAATGACCAAGGGGATAGGAAATAACCACACTATATGGAATGAGGAGAGTGCACACTAAAGCCTGGAGTAGCTGGGTCACTGTTGTCTACTTCAGACTGTACTTGGGATAAACAGAGGAGCATCTAGTAATCTCCACTTAGGCAAAGTAGCCATCAAACAAAGCCCCCAATAATGCCCCTAATACTGATGAATTTGACTTTACAAAGATCTCACTTTGACACAGATCCTACAGACAATACTGGCAGTAGAAAAAGAACTGTTTACAACCAACAAGGGGTCACTTGTAATTAAACAAGAAATCATTGCAAACCATCAATAAAAATAGGAAAATGGAAATAGATGCAGAGTAGGAAGGGATAAATGGGGCATTTTAAAAGAATAGATTTGATTGCCTAATAAATATGACAAAACAATCAACACCATAGTCATCAGAGAAAATGGGCAAAAATTAGTAAGTCCAATCTTGGAAAGCCCTAACAAAGGCATGAGGACATGGGAATCCTATGTACATGACAGAAGGATCTGTAATTGGAAATGCCATTTTGCACAGAATATGACTGTGTGTAATACAAGTAAACATGAAAATTTCATAACCCAGCAATCCATCTCTTGAGAATAGACCTCTGACATGCTGACTCAGGTATATACCAAGATGCTTGCGATGCTACCCATTGTGAAGGTGTCTATGGAATACCAAGGGCTGGATCTGTTTATTATATGTCTGTCATTGAATCAAGAGATACACAGATGAACCCTTAATGTTCTGATCTCTCCCTCTTGCTCACTGTCTGTTCTGCACCTGTGTGTGTGTGTGTGTGTGTGTGTATGGTGTGTATTCACAAACAAGAGGAAGGGAAAATGGAAGCTAATGACTTTACCACTTAAATTGAAGTAAGAATAGATGGGTGTCACCAACTAAACTTTATACATTGAACTTACCAAAAAGAAGTTAGTGGAAAGCAAATGAAAGATTAACTACAAAATTTGCTCACATCTGTAGCCTTTGCACAAACACATTTATTTGGGTTATTAGTTCGCTGGCTTTTGGAAATGTATCTTAGTTAGGGTTTCTATTGCTATTGAGGAGTCACCATGCCCATGGAAAGTCTTATAAAGGAAATCAATGTATTGGGGCTGGCTGACAGGCCAGAGGTTTAGTCAACTGTCATCATGATGGGAAGCATGCTGGCTTGTAGGCAGACATGATGCTGGAGAAGCAGTTGAGAGTCCTACATCTGGATCAGCAAGCAACAGCAAAAGAGAGAGACACTGGGCCCCACCTTGAGCATCTGAGACTTCACAGCCTACCCCCAGTGATACACCTACTTCAACAAGGCCACACCTACTCCAACAAGGCCACACCTACACCAATCAGGCCATGCCTCCTGATAGTGCCACTCCCTCTGGGCCTATGGAAGCCATTTTCATTCAAACCAGCACAGAGTGCTGATTAATTAAGGTTGCTCAGAGACTTTCTTCTAATCCCCATTTTTAGTTCCACCAATATTTGGGGGCTCTCTCTTACTGACTCCAGTGCTCCCCTCAGGACTTGGTTCACCTGATGACCCTTGCTGTAACCTATGAAGAATATATCATAGTCTTTCTTTATAATCAAAGGAGACATGTGGATGGTATGTCTCCATCGATTGGAATGAAAAGGAATGCCAAGCCCACAATGGTGTTCCTTCCTCATCACCTGGTATAGTTTTAGTCTCTAGAGAATAGTGCAGAAAACAGGTGTAGTTTCTGGAAACCTGGAAGTCTTTTACTGCTGTCAGAAAAATATAAGTTGACATCTTTTAAAGAAATTTCAACTTGGCTGGAATCAGTTTCTTTTAGGCTCAGATACTCAATGAACCATACTTTGGGAAGTAGAGAATGGTTTTCTCTGTTGAGAGAGCTACAGTTGTCCCTAAGCCTTGACTGGTTTCTCTGCCCTGAAGCTCTTCACTAATACTGAATTTCCCATCCTGGAGAAATATGATCTTTGTAATCCCCACAGTAGCCAGGGCTCTGGTCTCTCTTCTTTTCCACATACTGGCTTTGCTTTCCTCAAAACACACATAGAATCTGACTTGGCTGACGGGTCATCAGAGTCTGTTACAGGAACAGGGACAACTCACGTCTGCCTTGTGCTTTACAGTTTATTAACCACCTCAGATGCATTATCTACTGCATCTTCCTGACAGTTCCTGGAATGTTCTTTCCACTGTGCAGAAGAAATGTAGATTCTACAGCATCATTTGTGTCTTACAGTGGGGATGTCATTCCAAACATTTTTTTATATATTTTAATGGTGCCTCATCTCATAAGAGAAAAACAAAATTGTTATTATATCTAAAGCCCCTCCAAATACTTCCATTTACCACTCCCACTAGAGAGGGAATATTCATATGTGAATAGTTTGAGAGGCATATGTAATATCAGATCTTTAGCTGAGATGTGTGGGTGGTTAGAGTTTGAATCTGTTGGTCCTGCCTCTGTGCCTCTTGCTTGGCCTTCAAATATAGTTTTGTGAGTCCATTTTACCATTAATCAGAGATGCTGTGGTACAGGCATGCTTCAGGGTCCTAAATGGCGTCTTCCCTTAAGGGAGACTCCAAAGGTACAGTGCTGGTTATGAGAGAAAATAACATGTCAGAAGTTACTCCACAGAGTTGGAATCCGAGCCTCTCTGGCTAGGCTCAGCCCCTTTCGCTGTGATTCTTGAGCCATGCTACAGAAATCCCCTATGGAGCCCAGAGTAGGTTCTGAGGTAAAGTAGATTCTGTGAGGGTTCCAATGGAGCCTCGTGAAGCAATTGAGATGTGAAAGATGGCCTAGGAGATCTGTGTGAGTCAGATGTTAGTCAGTAGAGCGTGTTCCCTCTCCCCTTGGTTTCTGCCTCCCTCGGAGCTGCATCCTGCCTTAGCCTTCTGTTCTTTCATTTCTTGTCAACACTTCAACAGAGGGTAAAGAAGGGATTAAGTGTCAGAGAGGGTGATTCACTGTGTACATTTTGGGGGTGCCTCCGAGGTCTTCCTTGGGCCTCAAATGAATAAGTTCATATCCTCAGCAGAGCTCCAGACTTTGGGAGATGTATGTTGAAACTCAAGCTCTGATATGTAAGTTTAAACTAGTGTTTCCTTCAAAAGGCCTTGTTTTAAAAGTCAATGGCAAGACCGAGCTTTGAAAAGGTGCCTCATCAAAGATGAGATTGGCAATTAGGTAAGAGACACCTTATTTATCAATACGGCCTCTTTCTTGGGTTGGTTTGCCAAGAGGCATGAGACAGGGAGCTAGTTTTCATCTCTTCCCACTGCTATAGCCTTGGTGTTTTTGTTTTATCTTATTCCTAAATGTCTGTGTGTCACTGGGGACCCTGATGGATAGAGGTTTGGTGACTCAGAGCCTCTATTGTAACTGCTGGTAGCTAAACAACTCTGCGGCTTTCTCTCTGTAAGTTAATAGGCAGCTCTTCCTATCATGTAGGAGAAGCCAATTAGCATCAGTCTCACAGATGGAACCTCTGTGATGTCCCTGGAATCCACCCTCCCCTCCTCATTTCAACAGCTGCCACATTAATTCTGGTTCCCCTAAGCAGGCTGCACTCACTAGCTCCTACAAGCACCACCCCCTCCCACTGGCCCCTTCTCCTCACAACCATTCCATTCAATGCATTCAGCTTCTCTTTTTGAAGTTGGCTTAATATGGACCACTTACAAGAAATGAATCTTATAGGAGTCCTAGTGTCCACATCTCTGTCTCCTCCTGGCTTTTAGAACTCCTCATTTTCCCTGTGTAACATGCAGACAGTTCACCTTACGTCATTTTCCAAGCTGTCTTATAAAAACCCAGATGGACACGTAAATCACCCTTAGGTGGTGAGCTGCCCCTGGGCAAGTAAGGACTTCTTGTGAATCCCCAAAGTCCAGCCCAAAGCCCTACTCACTGTAGGGTCCCTCCTTGCTTGAGTCAGAATCTTCAATGGGAACAGCAGGCTCTTAGTCTATCCTGTTCTCCTAGTACAATGGATGACAGATGACAACCAAATACCATTCTAAACAGCACAACGCCAATCTCTTAAAATAGGGTCTAGTTGCAATAAGGTCATACCTTAGTTCTTAGTTCTTAGTTCTTAGTTCATAGTTAGTTCTTAATGTTTTGCATATGACATATTTTACAGTATACAGTTGCAGTAGAGATCATCTAGTCTTCAAGATCAAAAATATATTTACTACCTGAAATTTTACACAAGTGGGTAAGACTATGCCCACTACATGAATGGCAGGAAATTTGTTTTATTTCCATATATACATCATAGGAAACATAATAAATACTTATTGAACAAATGATTCATTGACTCAGGACATAGCTAGGAGCTACAATTCAAAGGGTTGTTTTTGGTTTTGTTTTGAGTTAAACCATGCTGAATAGCCATTTCATGGTGGCTTCTTGTTTTTTACTCATTCATTAATTCAGTCCATGATGACTTTTTAAATATTAAGTTTCTACCCTGTGAGACACTGTCTTTGTCACTGAGATGCACAGTGAGAAAAACTGACATGATCTTTACTTTTATACAACTTAGAGTCTTTGGAGAAAGACAGACATCAACCCATGGTCAAGGTTATCCTGTTGGTTGTTGTAAGAAAATAAGTATCATGTAGTGCTGACTACCTGTCCCAGGGCAGCAGCCTCCATCAGAGAGGTCAGGGAAATAGCTATTTCCAAGCTGCAAACAGGAGGATTGCAAGTTCAGGGTCAGCCTGGTTAACTCCTAAGTCAGAAGACAGCGGGTCTAAAAAGAACTATAGTAATAACGACAACAATAATCACACATCATCATCATCATCATCATCATCATCATTATCATCGTAGTAATAATAATAATAATAATAAGTCATAAGAGCTCAATGGTAGAGCTCTTGCCTAGCATGTGCAAGGCCCTGGGTTCAATCCTTTTTACTGAAAACAAACAAACAAACAAACAAACAAGCAAACAGATTAAAGTAAGAGTATTTCAGGATGGGAAAGTCTCTAGATGACCTTGGGTCAGAAGGGAGCTTGGTAAATGAGAGGAATTAATGAGAAGAGTTGCTCAAGCCCAGAGGAGCCCTGCTATGAGCCCTGCTGGGGAGGAGAGGGAGGTCTGGATGGGAGTCTGTAGGGAGTTCTGCTCTTATTCTGGGAAGAGAACACTGAAGAATAGGCAAGGAGGTGCCAGAGGAAGGCAAGTGGGAGGAGACAGACTTCAACACCCACTGTTAAGTGTTTTCAAAGCCTACCCTTTCCCTCTGAGACAGACAGATCTTTCTGCTGACAGCTGCTTTCAACAATTGATTGTGTATTTCTTAATAAATCAAATTCTGGAAAATGACAGTCATGTTCTTAAATATTGTGATCGCTGTGACAGTAGCACCTAACACTCCCAGCTTTTTATTTTTCAATTTTCTTCTTCTAAGCCCCTGGTTCACACGCAGTGCCTGTCTCCTGGAGTACCCATTGTGTGTACAATCCCACAAACTGGAATGCTGGAGCTGAGACTCTTTGGTCATTCCCCCAGGTGCCGTACTCAGTAGCTCATTCACGGTACTATCTATACTATCTGGGTGCTGGTTCCATGCTGTTTTTTCTGGTTCTGTTCAGGCTGAGATCTCTAGGTTCAAGGGAAGATGGATTCACAGACCTTGGTGGCCACCACCGAGGAGTTAGCACAGCCTCAACACTTACTGCTGTCTTTTGTTCTCAAATTTGGGAATCTTTTGGGGTGTTCTTCCTGGCTGTGCTCCTCTCAAGTGTGTGTTCTGTGGCAAAGAACCTCCTTACCCACTTTCCTTCTCTTGTGGAGCAAATGAACTGTGCCGCCAGACAGAGGAACTGGTGAGGATGAGCAGGCTCAGACCCCAGGGAATCTCAGAATTGAGAACACAGCAGGAGTGGAGCTAGCTCCCTGCTAAGCTCTACTTGTTCTAGAACATGTAACCACAACACCCCACTGAGAGGACAATCATAAAATCCTGGAGTTTTCCATGCTAATGAGACATTTACATAAGCCACAAGTATTCAGGCAATGAGCTTCCCTTCCTAGGCATTCCTTCCTGGAAAAAAAGATATTTAATCCCTGATTCATCCTGAGTAAAGTGTATCTAGTCACATCCCCTATCAAATAAAGCAGTTTGGACAAGCGCAGACTGTCTCTTCAGGGATTGCTGCATCTCAATCTTGCTGAGAAGGACTTCTCTCTCAGCCTCTCCATACTATCAGGGCTCACTTGTAACCAAACCCTCAAGGGAAAGCACTTAGCCCCCCATGGTCTTCCCACTTGCTTACAAAATATGTACTTGTCTCCATTGCCAACCTTGCCCAGTGTGTACAGAACACTGATTCCATCCCCAGCACCCACCAAACTAAACACTCTGTAATGCCCACACTCACATGGGAAGGATAGAGAGGAAGAACAAACATTTAAGGCTAGTCTTTTCCATAACAAGGTTGAGACCAACCTAAAAGACATGAGACACGGCCAGAAAAGAATTCCCTTCACTCCCCAGCTAGAGCAGATGCCTCCACCGATTTTCTGAAAACAATAAATAAAGGACAGAGTCTCATTTTTTTCAGACCCTTGAGCTAAAGGAGGTTGGCTACATAAATACTCGAAGGTGTCATTAACCTGGGAGATTTCCTATTGGAAGCTGTGGCTCTGTAGTTGACACCGGAAGTCTCTGGAATCAGCAAGAGCTGGACCAGTATGGTCTATTCCAGGCAGCTAAATGATGGAAGAGGATGTCATGGTTTTATCTTTGGTACCAGACTAGCTCCCATCCTTCATTTTCTGTTTGATTAAACATGTGTCTAGCTTAGAATTTGTGTTACTATTTGTATTGCAATTAAATGGGAAACTTGACGCTTTAGAATGACATCAATAGAATATAGGAAAATTAACCTATCTGATGGAAGAGAGACCCTCTGGGATTCACCTCTGTCTTCAGGGGGTTTCCTTCTTCAGTTTCAGTTTTGGTCTTAACTATGCAAACATGCATATGGAGCTCAGATGTGAACGTCAGATCTTTATTTCTCTTCATCTTCCTTCTTGGGCATTCTCTCTCTCTCTCCATTTTTTACATTGAATTTTATTTAGTAATTTATCATTCTTTGGTTCACTGGCTTCTTTTTTTCAGTCTGGCTGTGATTTCATTAATCTCTTGGTCCAGAATGCAATAGTTGATTGTAGAGGGAAAAACAGCGAGAGAGAAAAACAACCCAGATTCAATTTGGGAGCGACTCTGATGATCAAAGAAGAAATGAGATCTGTGAACCATGAAAGATAAGAACTCAGACAAGACTTCTATTCATGACCTTACTCTGTGTTAAGTGTCTAGAGCAGCACAGTCAGTGGAAACGACGGTTCGCATCCTCTTGTTCTGATGAGAATGAGAGGCAAAAGAGTGAGGGAAAACAGTTTAAATTAGATGACAGATCTTTGGCTGAAACTATTTAAATCTTAGATTTTTGTCTGAGCAGAGCTGATCTCAAATCGATGAATATCCCAGTGTCTTTCAGGGTTGATGAAATCAAAGCAATGCTGCGATTTATTTTCATTTCAGCAGTCGTCCGATGAAAGTCTCTGTGGTCTTCCATAAAAATCTAACCTCACTTGTTTGGGTCCCAGACACCCTGTAGACAGAACAGGGAGAATAATTCTGGTGGGCTGTGTCCTGTCATATTAAACATGAACAGGATGCCATTATCATGACACAGCCAGGGTGAGAATGAGACACAGGAGGTGACACCTTCACAGGGCCTGGGATCAACTAGTTGAAGGGCTACATCGAGGAATTACAGCAGCCCATTGATTCACACAGCTTTAATAGAGTGGCTGCAGACCTTCAGAGGAGGCCATAGGCTGAATAATTTGTAGCGAGCCTTGGAGGAGGGCAAAAATCAAGTGCAGACCTGGACTAGGGCATCACCCCAAATCCAGGTGACAGGAGTTTCTTCAGGCTTTCCAGTCACCAGTGGGGCACATGGCTCTGTGTCCGATACGAGGCACAATGCAAATTAAAATGCAAAGTCTTTTGAGTGGAAGAGATCTATTTGGACTACACGGAAAAAATAGCATTTTTTTAAAAACACTGTGATAAAGAATTTTCTTTGTCTCTGTCATCATAGCTCTGAATAGACTAACCTATTTCTGAAATCTTGACACTGTAAACCAAAGCTACTTGATTGCAGACTTGGTCTGAAATTAAGTTGTTGTTCTAGAAGCTTCTTCAGAAATATTTAATCTAAAAAAGACTACTGAGGCATGGCAGACGGTACTGTAACAGGGCATACTGGAATATACAGCATGTCTGGGCTTCTTCTTCCTCTATGTATGGGAAAGAATTATGCCCATAATTGCTGGCTGGTGACATTGCTTCTGCAAAGTGGAGTCATGATGGATGGTTCTTTTTGAACAGGTCTGGCTATTTGTTATGTATTCTTTTCACGGCCATTGTTTCCTAGCTCGGAGTAGAGATTACTCTGGTTTCCATTGTAGTTTCTTATTTTTCTTCATTTACAGCCCTGAGAAATGAGCTGACGTCATTAATGAGGACACTAAAGGACACTTCAGTTCTACTGTACTCACCCATCTGGCTCTATCTGACACAATGAATGGCACTATCAAGCCACTAATACATCTTTCTGGGAAATGGAGAGATGGATGCCCGAGGCACAGGCATTCTGTCATAATTTTATGCTACGGCTATTGTCCTTATTTTTATAGTTGCAAGTTCTGATAGGTTGGAAGATTGTGTCCTGCTAATGCATCCCTTCAGCTCCCTTGTCAACATTGGTCTTCTTGCTAATGATTGAGCAAAACAGGCTTCAGGAAAAGGACTTCATTGTATTTGTAGGAAGGTCAGGTTTCAGTCTACAGCAGGAGTGTGGTGGTGCATGCCTGTAATCCCAGCACTCAGGAGTCAAAGCAAGTAGGATTAGCAGAAAGTTCAAGGTCATCCTTGGCTACATAGTGAGTTTGAGGCCAGCCTGGGCTAACAGAGACTTATCTAAAACAAAGCAAGTTGTCGTAGGGCTTCTAAGGCTTTCCTAATACCGTGTTTTTCTTCTGATCACTTTACGACTTTGTCTGTTGTTAATATTTAATATTCTAGAAAGATTTAACTCTGATATAGAGCTTTTTAACCTGCGATAATGAATTCAGCAGAAATAGTGCAATGCCAGAGAAGTTGATAGGAAGTGATGGCATACCAGCAAAACATTTAATAACATTGAGATAAGGGGCAGCAGAAAAAAACAGAATGGGCTGACACAGGGCTTGATTAAAATATCAAGAGAAGAACAGCACAATTAGTTTGAGCTCTAGCCCACAAATGTGTCTCCTTGGATTGCAGGGTGGGGTTGCTTTCCCCTTTGCCTGGTTGTGATGTATGCTGTACAATTCAGAGTTCTATGTAGGGTGATGCTAGACCAGTGACAGCTGCATATCCAGACAGCCAATAAGAGCTGGGAATGATTGCATCACCATCATCACCATCACCATCACCATCACCATCACCATCACCATCACCATCACCATCACCATCACCATCACCATCACCATCACCATCATCATCATCATCATCATCATCATCATCGGCTGCCAGGAAGGAATGTGAATTCTGTTCTACCTGCCTCCTGGGTGACTTTAGCACCGAGCCCCCACTACAATAGAGAGCTTGAACACCACTGCTATGGAGAGCTGTGAGGAATTCAGTACCCTTGATTTTGACTTGGACTCTTGTTTACTGATGATTTGAGTATCTCCTTACGTGCAGCTGGTCAAGGCGATGGATTTGAACTTAATACATTGGTGTTGTTCTAGTTGTAAATCAGGCCAGTGAGTAACTTCCAAATAATCAGGTGGCTGTTTTATAATCTGATTTGGAATGTGATTTGGAATGCAATGTCACCAGAAGATAACTTCTCCGTCCCAGATTTTTGAGGGATTGTCAATTGTTTACTGATGGATTGATTGTTAACTACACAACTAGTGCACTCTTCCTTAGGATAGCAATTTTCTTTTCTATTTTGTTTTTCTGGAAGTTACAAACAAAATTCCAGTAAAAACAAACTTTCCAAGATTCATAAGAAAGTACCAATGTATGAAGTAGGATCTGAAAAGATACTCGCCATTGTAGAATGACCACGAGCTCCAGAGACTGTGAAAGTTCCTCCTCCTCCCCCCTCCTCTTCCTCCTCCATCCCTTCCCCCACCTTCCTCCTTGCTCTTTTGCATTTATTAAAATTTGGCTATGCCCTGAATCTGATAATAGTGACCTCTGCTGTTCAGAAGCAGTACTACAATGATTCCGACAGGATAGCAATTAGGCCTCTTTGGATTAGGGAGAATGGATGAATTGGAGTTCTTTGGAAAATGGAAGTGGAGTGACTTAATGCAAAATTATCTGTTTTCAAAGGAAATCGCAACATGGGAATTTCTAATTCATCCCAGAGAAGAATTTCAATGTTTGTCTCATTGCCAAGTTGTTTGATGCTCAATATTATCTTTGATGCTGCCCCTCTAGATGGCAGGGAATAGTCAGAAGTGGGAAGTCAGTCGGATCTCAGAATGGCACAGACCATTTCTGGCCTTGAACAAATGACATCACATTGCATATTTCTATTTTGTCTGGGTCGCCTGAAATAACACTTTGCCATTCTTCAAGGAGCAACAAAATATAGTAATGTTATGTGCCTTGGAATGCAATATTTCTCTCACATACCATGGTAGGTATGTGGTAGGTATGGAACTAGGATTCCTGGCATCTAGTGCTTGATTGAAAGGATTTGTCTACCTATCTTGTAAGACAAGTGTTACAGAGGCATTTGTAGCATCCTAGGGAACCGTTCCTTCAGATAGAGAGACAACCAACATGGCCCCTTGTCTCAGGATTGGAACTTCCCTGTCTAGTATGTATGAGTAGAGAGAGAATGGAACGACCATCATTTAAATAATTTTCATTTCCTCTAAAATGAAAGTGAAAGACTTATTGGTGAGTAGTTTAACTCCTTTAGAGATAAATATTAGCTACTTTTAATTATTTATCTAACATCTTAGCTTTGGTTGTGATTTCTATGTCCCTATCTATAGCCATACTACCTGGAACATACCAGATCTCATCTGATTTCTCAGCTTAGAAATATTTATTGCATATCTCCCATCTGTCTAGATATGTATGTTATAATATAGTAAATGGGGCCCTTTAAATAAAATTTTAGCATTTACAGGTTCTTCCAACATCTTTTAGTTATGAGTTAGAAACCTCATTTCTCTGAACCTCTGCTGCAACATCTGTAATGTAGGTATGCATAATACCTACTGTCCAAGAAAACTTAAAAAAAGATAGGGCAGGAGGAGACAGTGACCTGTCATAGCCAGAAACCATTGTCTTCTACCAAGCTTGTCTGAAATCCATTACTGGGCTGACTAGATTGTAGCTCCTTTTCCCTAATATAAACAGTGCAACGAGCCACTGTGTACCGCTGTCCAGTGGCGAAGAGAACCAGTAGAATTCTAGTTGCTTTGTTTTATTTAGTATTAAGTGGTTCTGCAAATATCTTTTCAGCACCCCCTTGGCTTCTATTTTTTTCTGTTCTTTAGGCTGATAATTCTTGTTTTTATAACTTGCATGGGTTTTTTTTTAAATCCCCCTAGTTTCCTTAATAATGGGCTACATAAAGCTTGACACATGCTTATTATATATTTGTATAAAGATTATGATTTTAGCATCTTAAAAAATTGGGTTGTGACAAAGAAGCTGGAAGACTTGTTGTCAAATCCAAATAAGGGAGGACCAGGAGAGAGAAGACTTCTCTGTGGCTACCCTAAGATTTCACTCCAGCCTCTCTCTCTTTCCCACCTCTTTTCCACCTCCCTCCTTGCCTTCCTCCCTCCCTCCCTCCCTTCCTCCCTCTTTTCTCCTCTCCTCCCCCCACCCTCCACTGTAAAAGTGGGGTGAGTAGGCAGGTTGGCGGACCCTGGGGCTGGCAGGGATTCTAGGAGGAAGACGTTGTGATGACACTGTAGCAGATCCTGGCTGCCAACTTGGCATCCTCTGCAGATACCATTCCTCCCTTACTCAAGATACTACAAGTGTCTACTCTTAACTCAGGGTCACTTTAAAATTATTGTTTTCTTGGTTGTTCACCGGAAAGGGGGCGCTTTAATCCCTTCATCTGGCATTTTCATATGCACTGGCACAAGGCAGCACGTGGACACTAAGAATGATTGAGAGAGGACAATGGAGGGACCCTGCTGTGACTCCATTTTGCTTGGCAGGATGCCTCTTCACACTTTAAAGAAGTGAGACATGACCCATGGGGAGGTTCTGTAGATAGATCCAGAAGAGCCTTAAGTCCTCCAGAGTTGGAACTTTCAACTGAAATGAACTTCCCTACCTTGCCTCTTGACATAATCTTGAGGTCCTCTTATGATTCAGTTTCACCTCCCTACCTTGAGATGGAGAGATTGAGAGATTCCCACTCCCCAGCTGCCGCATAGCCACACTTGGAGAGTGCTTCTGCTGTGGTCCTTGTCTCTCCTACTGAACATCTTCATTGATTGTGTCCCTCTCTGTTCCTTGAGTCTGTAAAGAGAATAAAAACCCCACCTAGAAGATGTGGGTCCTCAGATGTGTTCCCGGTGCTAGGGACACAGTTTAGTACTCATTTATTCTGTGATCTAAAGACACTGAATTTGCCTCAGTTTCTGTCAATTCTGTTTATGTAACACAGAGAGAGAGAGAGAGCTGTAGATCTACTAAGAGCATTACGGCATATTAAATTATCTGATATGTGTAAGGTTCATTCATAATGGTTAATGTTAAGTGATTAATAAATGTTACCTACTACCCCATGCTTCATATATATGCATATTTATTTATTTATTTATTTATTTATTTATTTATTTATTTATTTATTTATTTATTTATTTAAATTCTAAGGATCAAGTCTAGGTCCTTGTGCACACTAGCTCTCTACCACTGAGTCTCTACCCTGTGTTTTTCTTTTTGACATATTTTCTACTTGAAATTATGTGGCTTTGGAAGAAGTCTGTCTTAACTGATGTTTGCATCACTGGCTCCTAATGCAGTTCTGTATATTTGTGTGTGTGTGTGTGTGTGTGTGTGTGTGTGAATGTAATTAATCATTGCCAAACATTCACACACCATTAGCCCCTTGGCCTACTTAAAACGATCATTTTGTGTTTTATACCTTCATTCTGTTATCATGGATTTTCAAGCAAAGGCAATGACAGGCTAGCAATGTTTTTTTTTTTCCCCCAGAAATACATTTATACCAGGGCCATCTGTATTCAAGCTCTTCAGTTTCTCACCTCAACACTATCATTATCAATCACCATCATTACAATCATCATCAACACTTTATCACTAATTAAAAATGGACTAAAGAGATAAAAAGTAATTATTTTTCAGTTGCATTATTCCAAACAGGATACCTTAGCATGTTTTAAAAGCTAGCAGAAGGAAGGTCACTCTCAGAATTTCCCTTGACACTTGTCCTTAAGGTAGGTTGGTAGATAGTCATTCAAGAGTTCCCTATAATCAAGTGGTTAGTCATGAAGGAGATATCTACATTGCCAACCCAATACTCTTTTCAAGGCTTGGGAAACATCATGAAAGAGCAGACAGCAATATTTAAGAGGCACCGGCAGGGAAAGATTGCTGAGAAGCAATGTCTTGGGACATAATGGGGCTATCACACTTATTAATTCCCAGCACCTGTGGTTGCTGGCACAACAACAACCACAGATCTATACAAGGTCAAGCAAATCAAGAGTCTGGTGTGAAGAGGACAGAGCCCCACAAATCCCACACCTAGCGGAGGAAGGAGCTATTGGCAATTGATGACCACGGTGGGAGAGAGAGTCACTTTTTTCAGTGGTCCATGCTTCACTGGGTGGTGACCTCTGCACATGCACATATGGGTAGCACTAATTGGACTCAAGGGGCAATAAAAAGAAAAGTAGGATGTGGTAGAGGCAGCATAAGTTTGGGAGAGCAAGTTGGGGGGGGGGTCTTGGAGGAGTTGAAGTGGGGAAGTACGGGGTATGACCTGAAATCACCATATTCGTGTATGAAATTACCAAGGAGAAGATATGTTAAATTTATTGTAATAAAGAGAGAATCACTGTAACTTAAAGAATGGACCAACGATTCACAGAGTTGCATGGAGAAAGCCAAGAATCCAAGTGAACAGGTAGACCCTAGGTTCTCTCCAGTTTTATCATACTTATGACTAGTTATTCTTTTTCACAACTATTCTTTTTTTTTTTTTAAATCATAGTACAGGAACCTGTACTTCCTGCTGTTTTTTTGAGTCTTCATTTCTGAAGGATTCTGTGTCTTTTATTTGCTGAGTCAATGTGGTGGTTTGACTGAGAACGGCTTCCATAGGCTCATATATTTGAATGTTTGGTCTCTAACTGATAGAACTATTTGGGGAATGGGGTGAGCTTTGAGGTTTCAAAAGCCCATAGCAGGCTTCCATCATCTATCTCTCTTCCTCCATTCCCCCGAACTCCCAGTGTCTGCCTCCTCCCTACAGATCCTCTCAGCTATTGTTCTAGCACCATGCCTGTCTGTCTGTCTGTCTGTCTGTCTGCTTCTTGACTCCCCAACTTAATTGTCATGGAGTCACCCACTGAAATTGTAAGGAAGACTGAGTTAAATGCTTTCTTTTATAAGTTGCCACTTTCATAGTGTCTCTTTACAGCAATAGAACAGCATCTAAGAGGCAAATCTGTAGGCTTTGCTATGTCTGTTAACTGCTGTTGCTGCTGTTTGGTGTGGTGGGGCTGGGTTCTTATAGCCATGAACCTGAGAATAATGAAGATATTCCCGCTGCCCACACATGCAACTTACTGATTTGTAAAGTGGTTTTAATTTCATCTATCCTTTAGGCTTGTTTTGAGACTATTCAAACAAAAAGTATGGAGAAAAGCTACAGGCAAACTCGAGTTATTTTGTTATTTATTTGAACGAGGAAACCCCATTACATTAATGTGGGCCAGAATGAAACCAGGGTGGAACCTGACAGTTTTCTAGTTGCAATTTTTAAAAGAAATCTTGGTGGCCATTTCTAAGTCAGGTAAGATCTTCAGGCATGATCACTGCTTGCTTATGCAGATGTTGAAAGGATTCAGCCCCTAAAATTTCTCCGGTTTGAGGCACTCTCTGAGCCTTAAGACCTTTGACATTATGACAGCTGCTTCTCCAGATGTCACATAGATTGTATTTAAAGTTAATGTCCCTGAATCTGTGTGAAAAATTTCAACCATAAGTAGACATCTAGATGCAAGTTTAATCAGTTATTATTCAGCTGACAGACAAATCACGTAGCTGTTTTGGTCCTGTTTGTCAGTCTGTCTGTGGAGACATAGTGCCTTCACAGGAACTTTGAGGTGGCCAGGGTGGTAAAATCATATAAAACATGTTTCTACACAGATGCACACACCATGAGTGTCAGGTTGGAAAAAAAAAATCCCTCTTGATGATGGAAATCACATAGTCATCTTGACAAGTCTTTGTGTCTGCAAAAGTAAACATTATTGCTGCAAAATGAGCATGGCACATTTCCAATGAGGATATCCTGAGTGGGAAGGGAAGGGAGGATTTAATCATAATAATTGGACAGGATGGCTCAATGCTCTGTGAAGGTAGGAGGTGCAACTCTCTAGGTTAGGACAGGAGGGGGGTCAGAGGCCAGTTGGGTGGCCTAGAAGCTGAATGTGAGTCCTGAAGAGACTTCTACACTTAGCACTCAAATGAGTGAAGGAGAAATAATTGGAACTAGGGGATTCCACAGCCACTTCTGCAGTGCTGGCTTTGCTAAAGGAAGGCACAATCCAAGAGAAAGAAAAGGGTGGGAAACTCGTGACCTAAATAATTTATTCCCCTAGTCCAGAAGTTTTGAAAAGGTTTTGAAATATACCTGTCTATACCTAACTAGGGGAGAGATCATATGCCATTGTATATCTAAACACTCTTGCTGGTTTTGGTTTTGGAATGATTTTATGCCACAGTTAGTCTATGATGCCCTTAGAATCATGGTGGTTCTCAATCTTTCTAATGCGGTGACCCTTTAATAGAGTTCCTCATGTTGTGGTGAACTCTGACCATAAAGTTATTTTTGTTGCGACTTCATAACTGTAATTTTGCTACTGATATGAATTGTAATGTAAATATCTATGTTTTCTTATGATCTCAGTCGACCCCTGTAAAAGGATTGTTCAATTCCCAAAAGGGTTGTGACTCATGGGTTAAGAAGCACTACTGTAGAGGGACTCCTTGTGGGTAATTTTGTCTAGCAAAGATGACAGCTGTTGTCACTAGATGTCAGCATTTATAAATTAGAGTAAGTGGGTTCAAAAGATGATGATTCTCAGTGATTTTCTCTTTTGAAGAGAAAGGAAGAGATTCATCAAAGAGTCTTAACTTCTCAGGGCAGGATTATTATCTCAACTGCTTTCGTTTCTGTTTGTCTTGATAAACATTAAAATGAGAAGGTAACAGACAGCAAGCAAGGAAGCAAGAATGAGCCGGTGGGTGGCTGGTTGTAAATTGGCTGGTTGTAAATAACCAATGCTAAGGATCACCAGGGTGCTGGTGAGCACATCTACAGAAAGTAGGCATGCTGTGGGTGCAGAAGGCTACTACCAGCCAGAAATGCATGCTTAGGTATTGCCAGATATAAGGACCACTTATAAAAATGGTGCAGCTGCTTCTGCCTCTTTTGGCTTCTCATATCCTCTCCCCTCTGCAGTGGGTCTTTATAGCTATTCCTATAAGTAAGCAGGTAGACTCTCTTTTTCTCCCTTTTAAATCCAGTCCTGCCTTGTTTGTTTTGTTTTGTTTTCCTTAAAGAATGATGTAATGGAACTGAAAAAAAATAGTCAGTTCTTGTATGCTTCCTCCTATTTCTTGTAATCCTGCCCAACAGATATATGAGCAAGCTGAGAACAGCTTGCTGGCCGATGGGAGCCTGTATGGACTCAAGAAGAGTCTGCAACGTTATTCTTCTCTAATGATGCGATGGGGCTCAGCAAGATTGGCAAAGCCCCTCGCTTATCCAGCAGATGAATACTAGATAGAAGAAGTCTAGATAGAACCGGAAGGAACACTTTCCTGCATCTAGCCTAACTTGATAATCTTCAGAATTTCGAGGAAATAGATGGTTCATGAAGTACACCAACAGATCAGTGATCTCAGCCCTCTGGCTGCCAAGTTATAGCTCTGAATTTGCACATGCTCTTTACAGTGTCTACAGATCTGTATCAAATTAACTAGATCGAGTCCACCGTTCTTTCTCTTGAAAAAAAATATCACTTTTGCATTCTGTGATCATTGTTCTTCTTACCCCCTTGTTCTCTCGTGACACAGGATGTTATTGATGTATTCATTCATTCAGCTTTTGAATGTGAAGTCTTGCTATGTAGCATCGGGTTGATAACTTGATACCCTACTGCCTAATCTCACAGATACTGGGATTATAGGCATACACTGCAGTGATTAGCTGGGCATTTCCTCTTCATTTCCCAATTGAGATTGTGTAGTAGTTTGATGGAGAGTGCTCCTCATAGGCTCAGATATTTGAACATTTGGTTCCCACTTGTTGGCACTGTCTGGATCTGGGAACATTTAAGAGAGTTGGTTTTGATTAAGGGAGTATGTGTGGAAGCAGGCTTTGAGATGAAAAGCTGTGCGATCCTCCTAGTTTGTTCTTTTTGTCTTGTGCTTCCAGACACATTAAAGATGGAAACTCTCAGCTTCCTGCTCAGGCTTCAAAGTCTGCAACTTACTGTCGGGCTTCCTCATCATGGTGGACTCTACCCCTGGAACTGTAAGCCCAAATAAACCCATCTTTCTATAAGTTGCTCTTGGTCATGGCGTTTCATCGCAGCAATAGAAAAGTAACAAATGCACATAAAACCCTAATGTTTAGATGGATGCAGGATGTCTAAATGTAGCACTCTGCTGCTGATCTCCCCCGTCAACTTCTGAGGCTGATCATGTAGGGACCACAGTCTTCTTGACTTTGCAAATAACAGCTCATCCAGGAAAGTGCATGGATGGAGAGGCCTGTCACCAGTGAGATGTTTTACTTGGTAAACCCAGGGATTTTTTTAAAGGATGAGAGGGCAGCATAAAACTGTATGTCTGTTACAAAATTGTTCTGAGAATAGTTTTACTTAGATAACTTTGTCCTTAGACCATTTAGAAATTTCATCCCATATTTTTGTGACCTCCCCTTAATGTTTTCTCTCCTTCTTTGACGGTCAAACCCTTATTAAATGTATGTTATATGTGTCTGTGTCTCTGCCTAGCTTGATATCATAATCTTTTATGCATTATATTTAAATCGTTTTCCTGTATAGTCTTTTGGTTTAGTTATGAAAACACAGTCATACAAAACCAAACAAACAGCAAATGAACCTCTCATGAGCTGTGATAAAATAGTTTATAATTGAAGGTGGTATGTGTGTGTGTGTGTGTGTGTGTGTGTGTGTATGTGTGTGTGTGTTCTACCTGTTCCCTCACTACTTTCTAGGCAGTATTTCTGTAAATTGAATTTCATGTTGAATTTGATAGTGAATATACTTGTGCCTTTAAATCATGCCATTCGGACTGGAGAGATGGCTCAGTGGTTAAGAGCACTGACTGTTCTTCCAGAGGTCCTGAGTTCAGTTCCCAGTAACCACATGGTGACTTACAACCATCTGTAACAGTATCTGATGCCCTCTGCTGGTGTGTCTGAAGAGAGTGATAGTATACTCACATACATAATATAAATGAGTAAATCTTAAAAATAAAAATCATGCTGTTCTTCATGCAATGCCTGATTTGATCTGTAGGACACGTCATTCAGTTTTTTAATGGCACCACACCGTAATAAGAAGTTTTCTTTATTAATGGCTCACTAGAATTCTGATTATAGTTGAATAAATATTCTTATAGTAACAGGTAAGTGACATATTTAGACAAAACTGAACGTAGAAATTATGTGACAAGTATTTCAGTTGATGGAGAAAACTATTCCCAGGGTAGGTCTGTTTTGTCATTCATGGTTTGATCTTTATTAACAGAGGGTTAGAAAGTCCAATCACTCCCACTCACAACCTCAGTTTGTACTTGAGGGTTTGCACCGCTGTTTTAGCTGAAGGCTTTCATGTACATTGCATGATACTGAAGAAGAGGATGGCTTACAAGGTGCAAGGCTTTCTCCCAGTGCTTTGCATAGATACTGCTTCTGTTGTGTGCAACTATAGTATCATGAGCTTAGCAGGCAGTCTCCTCCTCTAGGGGCAGAAAAGAACCATCTTCCTCCCCTAGGTAGGAAAGGGAAGATATAAACATTAGGCTCTTGAAAAGCTGAGGTGAGTGTTTGCCATGTGATTTTATTTTTTTTAAAGAGAGAAGTACTGTCTCCTTTTGTGTTGGTTTCTAAAGGAGGGGAAATCTCCGGTGCTGCATAGAGAATTGATTGTCAAAGGCCACCGGTGGAGGAAAACCCACAAAGCTTTGGAGCAGTAAAAGGATGGCCTCTGATCACATCTGTACCATGTGCTGTTGAGGGTGAAGGAGCTGATGGCAGGTCAATGGCAGTGTGGGCTGAATTCTTACACAAGTGTTTTGCCAGGCCTTTCCCCTTAGTCAAACCAGGCCCATTTCTAATGGTGCTGGCGAAGGTGGGGACTGTAAGCTTTATTGACTAGAGACCAAGCAGGGCCACAGATGTCATAATTCTCATACCATCGCTTTGCCGAGTGCTTTCCGGCCTCCCTTCATTATCTAACTCCACGCTCCCAGTTCTGAGTAGCCTCTTTATAGGATCCACACTGCTGGTTCCCTTTGGCGGTGCTTCTCCTTCTGGGGACCCAGGAACAGAATATACAGAGATCTTGAGTCTCCTTATTTCCACAGTGGTGAAAATGGAACATTCACCTCGCTTGCTCTTCTCTGCTCAAGGGACAATTTCTTCCTCAGAATGGGAGGCAGTGAGTTCATTCTCTCTCCCTCTAGGCCAAAAGAACACAGTGTCTTAACACTAGGAGTGGGGCACTGAGCCTGGCTCTGCACATCTCAGGGAACCGTTATTAGAGGTAATGTGCTGACTTCATAGGCAAAATGTCTCCCAATATGCCATCCCAGAGGTGTGGATGAGAGGCCAGTGGTCCAGCAGAGTGGTTAGGCACCAGGTTTGCACTTACACTGGGAGCAGGAAGCACAGTCATCAGGCATCTCGCCTCTGAGACTTGGAAACACATCGCAAGGCGTCCCCTTCAGGGCGGACTTGCCCAGAACAAGATTCAAATATTTAAAATGGGATTTCTGACAGAATTCTTGAATTATGGGACACACTTCTTGCTGTCCCATGTCTCTTCATGTTCTATTGAGGGCATGAGCTAAACAGCATGGTTTGGTGCTTGCTGACTGCATCTGTGCTGAGTGGTGTTGCCCCTAACTACAGCACAGAGATATTGTACAAGGCAGAATTGATAGCAGAGTCTGTCTCAAGGTCAGGCTGCATAACACACAGCTGTGCAGTGTGTTGGAAAGGAAAAGAAAGGCCTCTTCTTTCTTAGGCACCAACGTCACGTGGCAAAAGACAAACTATCAAGAGAAAGGCACGCACATAGATTTAGTGTACATGTTATGTGACATGGGAGTGTCACGTGATGTTAGTCACAGTCTAAGCAAATAATTTTTCTCCTGCTAATCTAAATGTGGAGAGAAAGGGGCAAGGTGAAATTTCTCCTGTAGGTCCTGCAGGCCCCCAAGAACTGGCATTAGTAAGGATACTTGTATTTGTTCAGTTTTTGGTCCTTCATTTTATCTTTAGGATTTGGAGCAAATGAACTATCTCCATCGTCTCTTCAAGAACCTAAGAAACTGACATAGAGGAAATGTCTCTCTCAACACTTTTAGGGGCCCCAACTAGGGCTGACGGAAAAACAGAAATGGCAGAGTGACAGCAGGAAAGTAAATTGTATTTGGTCGTGGGCCTCCATAAGAAACAAGTCTACATGCACACCAAGAAACAAGTCTACATGCACATCACTGTGCTTGGCTTGATGAAGGGCCACCATGGAAGTGAAAGGGGTTGCTAGGGAAAGGGTGATCTGACAGGGCGGGATGCTCTGCTGGCCCTATGGTGTCTGAATGCTTCTTTGGGCCCTTTGTGTTTTCTGAGGAAAATGAGCTTGCCTTTTGTGGGAGGCCTTCAACGGCCCAGGGAGAAGGCCAGACAGTTCTGAGATGTCATGTTGTACTCCATGAAAGAAACGTGTGACCAATGGAGACCTTCCTGCTTCTGTGTTCTTTAAATTGTCTGCATTTTAAAGTACCCAGAATGCCCCAGTACAATGTTTGGGGGTATCATGTTCTGAGCCCCATCATATGACTGAGTGAATACAATTCCCCAGCTAAGGAAGTTCTACCAGTCAGCACCGTGCCTCTGCGTGGCTACCGCGATGACTAAGTCGAATCATTATAAAAGCCCTTAATGGTACAAAGCTGCTAGTATTTAGTGCTATACAGCTCTGAGTGCCTCCCTTCTCCGCCTGCCTCCTCCTTTTCCTTCCTCTTGGACTTGTTACAAGCTGCTATGGGAATAATGGGGACAAATGTTCAGAGAAGCCAAAGCAAATACGTGGTAGTTTCATTGTCTCTTAATGGGACCAGGTGGACCAATGTGGAGTCACAACGGCTCCAAACACGGCCCATTTGAAAGACTTCCCGTTCTCCCACAGGCAAATGAGCAGAGAAAGACAATGAAGTCTGCATAATGGCACTTTTGTTGGGGCCGGCCCACTAAGGGAGAGAAAGCACAGCCTGTATGTATTCAGGCAGGTTCAAGAGTTTAGCCAGAGAGCCAGAGACAAAGTCCACCTGTATGGCTGGTGACATTTTCTTTAAAAAGAATTATTGGCTGGCCACAGAGAACATCCATACCCAGGAGTTATGTGATCCGCACCATCTCTGGAAACTTGTGCTCCGCTGGAGCTGAGCCAGGCAGAGCTGTGTGGTGCAGTTGCATTTTTAATAAGCACACGGGGAGGGGAATAACCATTCATTTCAGCCCTGCTTCCCTGTAGCCGGCTTGTAGAATACTTGGGGGAAGGAAGAATTGAAGGTGTTTCTGGGGGATAACAAGAATTGTAGGGAGAAAGCTTCTGTCCAGGGACAAAGAAGGGACTATAGCAAGCAGGAAGGAGAGGAGAGAAGAGAGTGCTCGCAGAGATGAAAAAATAGCGAATATATCTATATATCCATATCCATATCTATATCTATATATTATATATTATATTGTATATTGTATATTATATATTATATAATGTATTATGCATTATGTATTATATATTATAATATATATTATATATTATATTATATAATACACACACACACACACACACACACACCAGGAAGTGTGGTTGAAAGGAGGACAAGAGACACAGATAATGGCAGGAGACAAAGGAGAAAGGCAGGTTGGACACATGGCAGGGGCTTCACAACCTCATTGGGAGCCCAGGAAGACGAATCTTGGAAGTTCTGTGTATGAAGAGAGATAGGCACATACAGCACGGGGCAAGGAGACACTGCACAGCAGAGCAAGTGGAGAAATTGGGGAGGGAAAATACCTGGTGGTTCACCCCTCTGACCCCCAACTGCTTTGAGTGTCACTCTGGCAGCCCTCAGGTTCTCTGGATTATGACGCCTGTTCCTTCTTTTCCAAGTGCTTTGCCAGAGGACATGAGTTATTATTTTTTCCTACAATCTCTACTTTCTGCATATGCTTAAAGAGAAAGAGAGAGATACAGAGACGGAGGAGGGGGAGAGAGAGAGAGAGAGAGAGAGAGAGAGAGAGAAAGGGAGGGAGAGAGAGAAGGAGGAAGGGAGGGAGGGAGGGGAAGAGAACAAGGAATCCTAAACTCACACCTGTTTGGCAGTCATTAAGCAAGCACTGTGTGTTGGGAGGCCCATGCTGTCAGCACAAGTTGCTGCTGTGTTTCCCCGCGGGGCCTTGTCTACAAAGGTAACGATCCACAGATTTCCAAAATGCTATTTAGAGACTTGGCTTGGTTTTGATATTTTGGTGATGGAGGAAAAGAGAGAAAGAGAGAAGGGATGTGAGGTAAGAGAAACACAGTAGGATAAAGGGGAGACTGCAGAAGGAGGAGAGTGGGAAATGGATTCTAGGGGTAATGAGTTAAAGAATTGGCACGGACAAAGGGAATATAGGAGAATATAACGCCCCCCCCCCCAAGCCAAGAATTTGGTGGCTTCCAAAATCTGGAGATCAAAATGTACCTTCAGAAATGTTTTGTAACTGGGGTTGGTGTTCTCTGGGGCGACATTTTGTTTGCTGGGAGGTATCTGGCAATGCCTGGTGACATGGTCCCATTGTCTGGACTACAGGTATAAGAATATAGCATGGGCATCTGATAGAGGCCAAGATTGCTGCTTCAAACACTATAGTCCATGATGCACCCTTATCAATAATGATTTGCCAGGCCCAGAGTAACATTAGTACTAGGTCTGAAAACCCGTGAGCATGCATATACACAGACACACACAGACACACAGACACACAGACACAGACACAGACACACAGACACACAGACACACAGACACAAACACACACACACACACACACACACACACACGCACGCGCACACACACACACACACATTGGGTACACACATATAAGTGAAATGGAGGGTTCACAAGTACTACTCATCATTACTCCAACCTATTCTGATGTTTCCCATCCTACTGTGTCCTTAATCAGTGCTGCCCCAAATCTGCAAGTAGATGCTTGGATGTTGTCTTTGCAAGGTGCCACAGGAAGTGACTGAGACAGTGGAGAATTTGTTGCCTTTTAAAAAGTGGTTTTTTTGTCATGCTTGGTGCCCAGTTCCCAAGGCCCATTTCTATTGCATCCTGTTCCATTCTCTGTCTCCCTCAGGATGCTCCAGGAAGAGTGCCTCCCGCTGGTTCTTAGGAGTCTCTCTGTTGGGGACTGCTCTCCATGGAGTTTGAGTGTATCCTGCTCCATCTCAGCATTTGGCTCTTCTTACCTGTCAAGTTTGTATCTCTTCCCACCACAATGAAGCTTCTGGGGAATTGAGATTGTATCATTAGTCTTCTCTATTTTCTCCTTGGCGCATAGCACAGTGCCTGAACAAAACATATGTCACTCCAACAAATAATTGCCGGAAACTTCTGGATAAGTAAGTGACAGAGCGTTTGGACAAATAGATTAAAACACATCCAGAGAAATATCCTAAAGGAACTTTGGAAACAAAATAGAATATAAACAAGTGAATCTAGAAAATGTGGTCAGTGCTGCTGCTCTTGCTTTGCCTCACTCTATGTTTGAGCACGGTTCTTTAAAGGAAACACTGACCCTTGCCTTTCTAGAGGCTACTGAGAATCAGTGGTTTACACTGCTCACAGTATTGGTTTACATGACCACAGTCCATAGATCCATCTGACCCTTCTCTGCTCAGCAAGATAAGAAGCCCCTTACTGATCCAGAGCAGAGTTTAACAAGATCGCTTTTTGACATTTGCCTGACCTTAGATGCACACTAGCAAATGGGTTCTTGCATGATACAAACAAAGCTTCCTTATAAGTCTGAACTTTTTCATTCTATCTTTACTGTCAAGTTTTTGGCATTAACATGAGGAAGGGCTGGAAATAGGGCATCGATAATCTTCTCTTTTTACATGAGATGACTGTAGGAGCAACTGTACTATCTCTGGTAGGTCCCACAACCCTATCTCTGAACTTGCATTGCTAGCATAAGGTGAAAGAAAATAGCTTCCAGAAGCCTGGGCCATGTTCAAGGCAAACAACTCATGAGTAATAAAGCCATAATTCTGTCCAGGTCTTAGATTCAAAAAGCAGGATCAGGACATGCAGGTTGAGCATTCGGCAACGTTTATGTGGAATTTGAAGCCATCCATACAGAGCCCATCTGCTAAAATGCATAGCAAGAAGACAGGAAGCAGTCCAGGAAAGAATCCTAACAAACATGGGAATTGATGATCCAAGTAAGAGGATGATTCTAAAAGGATGACACAGAGAGAGAGAATCAGGCTAGTCAGAGGGGTGTGGGGGAGGGGAATGTGGGATACTCTGCCCAAGGAAGAGGTCAGGGCCAGAGTGAAGTAGGAGCTGTGATACTCCAAGAAAAGGAACAGACAATAGCCCACTGAATGGTGTGCTGAAGGCTTAGCTGGGTGGGGTGGGGTGTATGTAAACTGATCTTGGAGGGCCTCCTTGAATAGCCAGAAGATGGTGAGTTGATAAGTGATGGAGAAGCGATAACTCGGAGGAAACATGGCGGGTGTAGTGTCTGCTTGAGAGCGGGAAGTGGAATGTAGACACTCTCTGCCTGCTTGCTTCTTTTTAGCATTAGAGAATTGTATGAGTTTAAGTGTTGTCAGGGAGTCAGGCAGCAAAGAGGGGTGGAAAACACAAGAAACAGATCAGCACAAGGATGAGATCTCTCAAGTCAGGACAGGATGTTTTCATCCCAGGGTCAATGGCAACATAGCAAACTTAGTATAAAATACCAAATACTCATTGTTCATTATTTTTAAGTAAAAGCAATCACGCTGAGATAAATCTCATCTCGTCTATAGAAATCAACTTTCTTCTTTTTTAATCATGCTTTTGATTCATGGTATTTAGAATTTTCGTTTCACTTTCTTTATTTTTAACTCTGCTATTTGGGAGAACCTAACATTCAAGAGGTATGAGAATGTAGGATCTGTAAGAATAGGGAACACCGTAGACATGCCTCCCCTTGAGATGTGTCTATTTGGAAACTAGGAGGATGCTGAGACATATTTGCTGTATGGAAGGATTTTTTGTTGTTGTTCATTGAAAATGTAATAAAAAATGGGAAGTCATTAAAAGTTTCAGCATGTGAACTTGCGTAGCACTGAAGAAGTAATAAACCTTAGGGCATAGAAACGACACAAAATTGTCTCTCAAGCATGTGAGGGCCCTTGAAGTAAGCGTGCAATATAGCTTTCCTCTTAACCTTTGGCTCTCAGCTTGATCATTTCCAAATTAGAAGCCATTAATACTAATTTTAGAAGGATGAAATCCTGGATGGGATTCTTAATGTGGAAACTTTGTGCCTTCTCTTGCCTCTCTTTCAAGCCCCTCAAGAGTAGAAGGCCGAGTGTCATCTTTTGTTTCTCGCTTGCTTACCTCAACTGGCCCTACAGACACTTAGAAAATAACCTAGCACAGGGCATGTGCTGCCTCTTCTCTTGGGCACCTCTCAGATGGCTGAGGTACTACTCCCTTACCTACCTGATCAGATCAGATCAGATCACCCCTCCCTTCATTCTTTTCCTTTCCATAGGAACTTTCTCTTGGAGAAATTGCATGCTGAACCTTGAAACTATCAGGATGGAACTGTAGCATCACTTTCAAAGTCTCATAGCTTGCAACCCTGTGAAGACAATGTGAAGGAGAGAACAGCAGATACCAAAAACATGGGACTTGAGGTTGCAGTGGATAATCACGTGCAGTGGAACCAAGTGTAATGCTCAAGGATGTTTAAGTAAAATAGGCCTGGGTTCAGATTCACCTCCTCTCTAGATGACATTTGCCTGTCCCTTAACTTCTGTGATTGTTGGCTTCCTCCATAGGTAACGATGGAGGTTATTTTAATGTCATAGAACCATGAGGACTCAATTAGACCATTGATGAATATTAGCAATGAGCACAGTATACATAACCAACATTGCAAATCCAGATGCAGCTTGATTTGCAATGGGGCCACATCTGGATAAATGCATCCGTAAATTGAAAATCCAATAAACTGAAAATTCATGTCTATATGATGAAAATATGCTGAAAATGTATATGTAAATGGTTGCCCAAACACAGTGGCTTAGTAATGCAATCATTTTGTAAATAATGGTGTGGTGAAGTGGGATCTCTAGTTTCCTCTGACTGCCTAGTGTCCAAACCCAAGATCAGCCTGAGTCCTTATAAACAGATCACCTGGACTAGGCTTTCTATATTTATATTCTATTTTGCTCCTAGTTTGTCTGATTCTCTGTTCTGTTTGAATGAACAATGCTATCAAGTAAGTATTTTGTATTTAGGTACTGATGTAGAATTGTGTGTGTGTATGTATGTTTGTGTATTTTGTTGTTGTTGTTGTTGTTTTGAGACTGGACCTTACTCATCCTCATTGTGCTTGGTCCAAAGACAACAGTGTTGAGTACTCATAAGTTGGTCACTCATATTCACCAAAGATTAACTTGAGAGTTTTTGAATTCACCGGTCTCAGACCAGTAGTGATTACTGATGTGGATACTCACTGGCATAATCAAAACAAATAGAATATTTAGTAAAATATAACAAGAAACAAGGAGAAATTAAGAAAAGGTAAGAAAACTCCCCAAAGTGGCAAGGATTCCCAAGAGAGAATAAAGCCATTGAGTTTCTTTTCTGGAGAGTTTCATAGAGCTGTCACAGAAACTAACAAAGGCTAGGTTAATTGCTAAGACTGCTTAATTCTCTGTGCTATCAGGGGCTGAGCCGATGGAAGGGTCACATGCTCTGTGCATGTACTCATGACTTACCCAGAGACAGTCACACATTGTTTGTGTATGGCCCACCCAGTCGGTCATGAGTCCTTGAAGCTCTCTTATAACCATGTATGATGCTTTGTTTGATGTTGACCTTGACTATAGGCTAGCTATAGTTATGTCTGACTTTACTACCCTCTGATCTTAAAGGTGTCTCGATTTCTGTTCATTATACCAAGCGCTCTTTGTATAATAGCCCTCGAGAAGTAGCTATTGTTGTCCTTAGTTCATTCATCATCTTGGAGATGGTCTGGCATCTCTTTTGTAAAACAGGCAGAGGCTTTCTTGAGTTTATCTGCTACAATTAACTAAATTAAGAGCAAGAACGTAAAAGAATAATAGTGCCTCTCATATATTCCATGGTGTTGTATGGAAGCTGGCCATTAGGTCTATCAACACTGGCCTTGATTCTCTGAATCTGTCTGGTTTTTACTGGGTCTGCTTGGGCAGCACATAGGCAGCCACAAGATCTGTTTCTCATCCCTAGTGTTCCTGATTTGACTGTTTTCACGCCTACCTTCCTTTGAGCACCAGTGTCCACGTTCACTACAACACATATGAACACCCTGCAGTCACCTGATGGTCCCTTTTCCATTAGTACCCACAGAGGGCTAAATCTTGCCTTACAGTGATGTTACAGAGACCCGTGGTAAGAAAACTCAAAGGGTGTTTCAGAGGTGGGGGCGGGAGATGAGTTCAGTTTCTAGTACATCAAGATTTTAAAAGGGTCTGAAAGTTAGAAGAGACATAAGCCTAAACTTGGAGATTAAAAAAAAATGGAATTTATCAGCATACAAAAGGTAGTCATGGATAAGCACAGTTTGTCCTTGAACTCTAAGAAATCCCCTAGGTTCACCATGAGACGTGATTGTCTAGGGGATGCCTCAGATTGTAAGAGGTCAAGAAGAGGCAAGGGAAAATGGTGCTGCTCATACTGAGCAATGATTTCTAATGCTAAGAACCAACACTGCCAGCAGGAACAAAGTCACCCAAAGAGACAGTAAACATTTCCCCTTAAAAAAATCTTAACCCATAGAGCTTATTGGTGCATTATCAGAAGAAGCATTCCAGTGAGGGTGGCTGGGTCCTATGCATGTTTTAGCTCCAATTTCTCAACTGTAGTTCCATTTATCTAGTCTTTTGGTCTGCTGGTTTGTGCTCAGCTCTATGTAGCTCTCATATTTAGTATCATATTCAATCTCATATTTAGCCATGAGACTCCAATGTCTTTTTTTTCTTTCTTTTAACAGTAGCACTCATTCAACAGCAACTTTGTAAAACCCATTTATTTGTCTAAGAAAGAAACTGAAAGCACACAATCTCAATTCACATACAGCTTTGAGGCCAGTAAGGCTAATAATAAATCTAATATAGGAGGCGAATGATGCTAAGACCTGTGAAATTAAAGCACGCGGCATGATGATAGGGCTCCGGAAGGGATTTCAAGGTCAGAAAAGACTTATTTGAGGAAGAAAACATTAGATGGGAAGATTAGAAAGTATCTTGGCAAAGGGCAGGTGGTCAGGCTGTGCCACAGAACTCAAGGGATGTCTTCCAGACAGAGGGAACTCGTTGAACAATTGTCTGCAGGCAAAATAGAGCAGGATGCAATTTCTTAAACAAAGGAAGTCATTTGAATGTGGTGACCGGATTGTGGATCACTTAGGAGGCACACCTCTGGGCATTTCTGTGAGGACATTTCCAAAGATATCTAACTGTAGACGGAAATCCCATCCTGAGTGTGGGTGGTCCCACCCAAGGGCTGTATGCAAAACTGAACAGAAAGGGGACAACGCGTGAGTGCTAGAATTCATCTCTCTGTGTTCCTTGTCTTCACTGTGACCAGCCAGATTCAATGGGACATGCAGACTTACACTCTGCCAGCATGCCTTTCTCCTACGGTGGACTATATCCTCTCTTAAATCAGAAACAAAAGTTAGTCCTTCTTCCTTTCCATCATTTCTGGCAGGGACTCTGTCTCAGCAATGAGACAAGTAACTAACACAGAGGGAGAGAGAAAAGAACACTAAGTTAATTGGACAGGAAGGCATAATCTATAACATGCTGAGCCTTGTTGGGCATATTAACAGTGTGGGTTTTATAACAAATACAGTGGGTGACTGCAAAGGGGTTTTAATCGGTCTGTGGAAAGAGAAAGCCTTATCAGATTTGCTTTTTTTTTTTTTGAATTCTTCTTGTAAGTCTATGAAGGACTACTAAAGGGAATTGGAAGCAGAAAGAAAAGCATCGAGGAGGCCTGCTAAGGGGAGAAGGCAGGGAGGGATGAGAAAGGTGGAGAGATTATGTCGAAAGCTGGACCTCAGAAGATTTTTTTTAGAGGCAGAATCAACCAATCTTGGATGATCCTTGGGATGTTAGCTCTGCTAAATTGGAAGGAGTTTGAGGACATCTTGACATCCCAGAAAGGGTTGGACTACACACATCTTAGAAAGCTTTGGACTGTGAACCTACTTCCAGAGTCAATTGCAATTTCCATCCAAACATTTCCCCTTAGAGAAAAAGAAAATCCTAGGCTATGTCCTCCAGTTTACTCTCTCTGGCTCAGGGCTGGACCCATTTTAATTGCCCTGAACTGGTTAAAACAGGCTGACCCATCCTTTGCCAGTTCCCTTTGATTTTATGTTGCTGTGTGACCTTGGCCTTTCCTTCCAGTCTTCCTTGCCTTGAATCTTCTTCACCTATAAGGACAGAAATTTGGCGATGCAAACATCAGGGTTCTACTGCAGACGAATTAGCATGATATGGTAAAGCCAGAAAATCAGAATTCAAAGTCAGTATTTAGAATGGGCTTATAAAATACTTTTCCATTAAACCTGCAAGATTATTTATATAGATTGAATCAACTACTTACAGGAAGGTCAAAGGAACAATAGAGCAAATGTATTAGAGTTAGCAACAATCGGGTAAAGTACAGAATGTAGAATATTCTAGAAGGCATTGAGTTGGGTTCCTTAAATAGTCAATATCAACAAAGGAAGAGATATCTGACTGCACTCTGGTTTGGATTCTAAGAGTTATGCATTGGACTCTTGGAGACCTTTAAATGTGTGTTAGTGGATCATTGTGGGATTGCTTCTATCGAGTAGGACATATAGAACATGTAGGACATTATTTCTCAGGTGCATCTTTCTATTAAGTATTAAGGTAAACCGAGGCAATGTGTGTAGCTTTGTGATGCTTTAAGAGAAATATAGTTATAAATATTTGACATTTATATATTGTGCACATACTCAGCAAATACATTTTCATTACTCTATTCTTTAAGCTCTCTCTCTCTCTCTCTGTGTGTGTGTGTGTGTGTGTGTATGTGTGCATGCTTATCTATCACATGTGCATGTGTGGAGGCCAGTGTTAGCATCAATAACATCCTTTGTTATTGAACCCCACTCCATTTTTAAGATACTGAATCTGGAATTTTTCCTTTTGGTTGGCTTGGCTGGCCAGTGAGTCCCTAGAATCCTTACAAGTATACACTGGCATCTTTGCCTTTTGCATGAGGGCTGAGAATCTGAATGTAGGTCTCCCATGCTATTACATAAAGCACTTTACCTACTGAGCCATTGCCCTGGCCTCATAAGATTAAACACTCACGTGAAACCAACATTTGAACATAAACAACCTCCATCATTGCACTGTGAGGAAGCTGATTGCAAGCTAAACTGTGTTTGATTTTAAAAAATGTATTTGTAAACACTAGACTCTGACTCAGCTCAGAGAAGAGCTCAGACTCTTGGGGGCACTGGGAAGATGAAACTCTCAGGCCAGCAGACCTGGGTATCACATATCACACATGGAGGCCAATGCTCATGGCCTCCAGTGAGCTCCAGAGTACTGGTACGACACCAATGACTGACTTCCCTTTGTGAGATTGTCTTGCCTGTGTAGTATGGTAGCCTCCGCTATGTTCTTCCTTCATTTGTGCTACAGCTACAATGTAATTTTAATGTATGGGGTGTATTTGTGTGTGGGTGTGCATGTGGGAGTACAAAGTTAGGTGATATCCTCCTGAACGCCCTTCGTGTTCTTTTGAGACAGAGTCTCTCTTTGGCTCAGAGTTTACCAATTGGACTGAACTGGCTGGCCAGTACACCCCAGTGATCCCTGTCTCCACCTGCTTAGTGCTGGAATTTCAAGCACTTGATACCACATCCTGCATTTTTTTTGGTGATGCTGGGACTCCAACTCTGATCCTCTGCTTGTGAAACAGGCACTTCACAATCTGAGATATCTTCCCAACTCTATAATAGGATATGTTCTAACCAGAAACTCCATATCACGGTTAATAGAAGATTGGCATAGTCTGCTCAGGTATACCTCATCAGTTTGTACCACTGAGCCCCTGTCTTGATGTTTTTCCTGATTTACCTGCCTTTGTTTTCATTACCTGCTTCTCCTTCTATCTAGTCTTCCTCTTCTTTTGTCTGGAAACCCAAATGCTTTGACTCTGGAGAAAGGATGAATCTGAACAATAGGATTGTATTCTGGATTATGTGACTGTGGCCCAGTGCTTGTAACTTTCCTAAGCCATGAGTAGATCCAGGTAAGGCAGAAGCTTATGCAATTTTGAAAGGCTGTCCTTGAGAAAAAAAGCAAATAAAGCAAGGCATTAAAAATAGACCCGAAAGTGAATGTTTATTCTGAATTGGAAAAGATTTCACAACTAATCGATCAATATGAAAAAAAATCTGCCAAAGTTCATAAACTTGATCCAGTAAAATAATTATATTAAATTTCAAAAATCAATAGCTTCCTGACATACTCCTAAAATACTTTCCCCCAAATGTTTATTTTTGGTTGCATTTTGTAAGTCTTTGTCTAATAATACCTTAAAGATATTACTGTCCTTGGAGACAATAAAAAGATAATTCCATCTTCCCTTTAGTGTGACCAGTGTTGACCATCATGGAGGGATTTTAAAACTTCATCTTATTTTAAAGGCCTGTGAATGACATGTCATGGGCATTACTGGACTTACTGGAGAAAGCTCCTGTGAACTTTTTTCCCCAACCAGGCTGTAGGAACTCGGCTTTCTAGTTTTCATGTGCAATGACTAATCACAGATTCCCTTTGAGTTGACAACTTTCATTAGCCAGTTTTTTCATCAATGTCATTATAAATTTTTTGTCAGCCCTGAAATCTCACATTGCTATTCTGAGTGTGTCAGAGCAGTGAGGCCAGTCTTAGATCGGGTCGGGGCCAGCCATAACTTTAGAAGGCACAGAAACATCAACAAGCTATACAGGACGCATTCCATTTGACAAAATCCACATGTATCCTCAACCCAACTTTCAATCTGTGGAAACTCAGGAGTAGCCTTGACTATGATGATGCTACCATGAGCCTCAGGGGAAAGTTAGAGGAGGCAAAGGCAGCCATGAGTAAAGTACATGATTCTTTCAGATTCTGTAAAAATCACACAAATATCAGTGTGATATTTGTGTACTCTCAGGTACATGGGCAAGTGAATGCCTTTGGGTTAAACCATTCAGCAGGTCCGTTAAATCATTCCGTCCTTGCAGTAAACTCTTCTCTGATTCCCAGTAACCAGAACCTCCATTAGAGTATTAGGCCTGCCATGGGCTTTTGTTAGCAGTTAAGACTTACTTAAGTTGCAATTAATGTCTATGAAATATTTTATATGGTGTTACATGTGTTATTGAAGAGCCTCAAATAAATTAAGCCATAAATACGTATTTCTATCTCAAAATCAATACTCAAACTCCTCCCACCCCAGCTTATCTAGCACAGAAGAATCTTCTGGTCCTGTGGTTTTCAAGCCTGGCTGCACACTAGATCTTCTGGAGTACTTTCAGAAAAATAGCGCCGGGTATGATATGTGTAGTAGCATGCTTCAAAAGCTCTCCAGGTGAGTCTCATGTTCAGCCAGAAATTGATAGCCATTGCTCTAATGGTTGAAATTTCTTTTTTTCCCTCTTCCTGTTTGAATGTCAAAATATTGTCTTAGCACTCCCCAATTCTTTTGAATGAAATATGAAAATAGAAGGCTCGAGAAGTGTAACGCCCATGTACAACACAATAGGCATTGTGTCAAATATGCCGATTTTATTCATTTGCTGGGAAGGTAGAAATTCCTGTCAATGGCACTGCCCTGGTGGTGGTGACAGGGTAAGAGGGGAGCCAGATGACACAAGCAGCTCCTAATTAAAATTAAAATTAATTTCCTACCAAGCCTCTACTGTTCCTGAAGGCAAATGCAATTTTGTTCCTGTAATAAAGGGTGCCACAAGAGGGTCAGCTACAAAGGCTATTTCAAGCAGGAGAGTGTCCAGCGTAATAAATCCATTGCAGCCTGTCAAGCACCCAAGCATCTTCGCTGTGGCTCAGGTAACCTATTGAGCTAGGCAGAACAGCCACTTGGCTGCAGTTCTCCGCTGCCCAGGTGGATCATGTACCACAAACAATGAGTATCAGCTTGTTCAATCTGTTCACACACACTGCCTTGCTATGATTATTTCTCCTCAAATGGTTTGGAAGAACAAAGGCAGCAGTCTCTCCTCTCTCTCTCTCTCTCTCTCTCTCTCTCTCTCTCTCTCTCTCTCTCTCTCCTCTCTCTCTCTCTCTCTCTGATGATGAGAAAAATTAGAATTAGTAACTTTTTCCTAAGTAAAATATTTAATCCTTCCAAGGTCATTTTTCATCTGAGTACAGACTTAATTTGATCCTTTTGGAGATATTTTGCTTCTTAAGACACACGCACAAAAAAATTCATGCCTTTCTTTTATTGTTATCTTATGTAAACTTTTAATCATTGTATATGGGTATTTGAAACAGCATAACAGGCTTTATGTTCCTAATCTGAACATCTATCCCAACACACACACACACACACACACACACAAATTCTTCTGAAATCACATTTACAAGTGAAAAATTCCAACTTGTGTTCATATGTTAAGGTCAAATCAGACATACACTAAATATAGGATAAAATATTCTCCTTAGTCCTTTTGTTTAAGGCATATATGAAACATCATTTTGTGTTTAGATTTGGGTCCTATCTCAAAGGCATCATGTTTTATTTGTGCAAAAATCCTCATATCTCAAACACTAATGGTCCCAATCTGTATAGATAAAGGTGCCTCAATCCATGTGTGTATGTATATAGACACATCAGTAAGGGCACATCAACACATGTGTATACATATAGACAAGGGTAACACATGTATATATGTACATAGACAAGGGAAGCCTCAACCCGTGTGTGTGTGTGTGTGTGTGTGTGTATTGATATTCATAAAGAACCTACCCCCCCATGTGAGAGTAGTCTGTGATAGTCTCATTTTGTGTGGCTCACTGATGAGAAGCTTAGCTTCTGCAGGGTTTTAGAAGTCATTTCTGGCTCAAAAAGGATTTATAACATGGTAGAAGGCAACAAAAACATAAAGAATGTCAAACTGATTTAAAAAATCTGTAATAAAAAAGGCCAGAATTAGATAGATAGCAAAGACAATGCATGTCTCCACCTTTGCCTCTCTCCAAACTGGTTGTAGAGAGTTAGGAGGTCTTAAAGCTGTAACAGGAGTGTTGCCTGTCAATATATATATATTCATTGGAGCAGATAATGGGGCAGTAGAGTGTGTTCTTAGCCTGTCAAGAGGGACTAGCTTCTCATTCAGCAGGACAGGGGATGCTGGAAGTACATCCACAGCAAGTGTTCTTAGCAGCCAGAGAGAGAAGAGCTTGGTTCTCAAGTAAGAGGAGCGTTAGTCCATCCTTCCAAGACTTCTGGACGCTTACTAAATGGTTTTGAACTTACTGGTTCCTTCAGTTTAGGCTAGAGTGAGGCAGATTCTCAACTTCTCCATTGTAGTACATGTTCTTAAAACATTTTAGACAAACTTCAAATTCCCAAAGACACACACACACACACACACACACAGACATGCATGGGCACAAGCATGCACACACATTCACACATGTGCATGAGTGACACATATTCAAAGAGAGAGAGTTAGAAAGCACGAAAGAGTTATTCCTTAGGTTCATCTGTTTTTACACCCACTTTCTGTTTCTCCACCTTCATAGAAATTTTGCTTAGATGTCTCCTTTTGAAGTTTTCTCTGAATTTGCGCTGGCAAGATTAATCATATCAGTCTATCAGGAAGTCTGAATTTCTAAAATGTTATAAATCTCCCCATTTGTTTTTAACTCTGTTTTGCTATTTATTTTCCTGCCATGCTCTTCCAGCTTCTTAGGTACAGGGACTATACAGGTTCCAGGGGACATTTGTAATGTGTGCTATATCTAGATCAACATCAGGGGCTCTCAATAATTTGATCAACTTCACAGAAAGAGATAAGTTAATTTCTTCTATCATTTATTCTCTCACATTATGTGAGCAGCAAGATCACACAGGGGCAAACATTTCTTATATAAGCCCATTAGCTTATTTCAGCTTTTCTTGGGTACAAACAAAGCCATATCTATTGCCATTTAACCTTAAATATGTGCATCCCTTGAGTATGTGGTCATTTGTTTTTCAAATTACTCCCTAGACAGTTTGCTTGCTTCTTTCTACACATATACATTCACTCTCTGTCTCTGTCTCTGTCTCTGTCTCTCTCTCACAAACACACACACACACACGTGTATACACATATGCATGCATGCACACACACATTCACATATATGAAAGAACATTCTAGGATCTATAAGGTTAGAATATGTTCACACATTTCTCCTGCTTCCCTTTGAACACTCCAAGCCTCCTCATCAGTCACGCATCACTCTGACCACCACGAATTCCTTCTGATAAAAACTCTATGTACAGCTGCTTTGATTGACAGACCCAGTTTGTTTCTCCCTTCCCATCACGCTGCTAGGAAGCCAACCCTCCATAGTACTATATTTCTAGCTGAAAACAACTTAAAAGGCATCTGTTGACATTACACAGAAGAACCCGGCCAGCTGAGCGCTGTCCAAATCCTGAGCCAAAATGTGTGCAATAATAGAAGAGATGTTGTTCTAAGTCTCTACCTTGCAGACGGGTTTGTTACACTGCAGTAGATAACTGGAAGGCAGGTTCTCCTCTTCTGTAGCCAGTTATTGTTCAATGTCCCACCAGTGCAGCTATATGTGGAACTCCTACCCTGAGCTTTTGAATCCTGAGGCTAATGTACTTCAATATCTTCTCTTCCCATTCCATCTGGGTCATTAACCTGTGTAGGTTTCTCTTGTTTTATCTTTGATCTTTTTTCTTCTATCTAAGCCTACTCCTATTTCTGCTCTAGCACTGTGACAAACATCAGCAAATCTCCCATCCTTTCTGAATCTTCTCTCCTTCCTTTTTCAAGGAAATACTAAAGAATCACCCAACAGCTTAAGTGCTAATAAGTATTTGAAGTGGCAGTAAAAGAAGGCTACTGGAAACTCCATATTCCCATAGAACTTTTAAAATAATAAACAACATATTTTCTCCACCTGTTGAAAGAAGGATATGAATATTATTCATCTCAGAATCAGAGGACTTGAATTAGACTATCTCCCATAAGCTCTTTGTTACAGAAGATTCTATGAAGGATTCAGATACAACCATGCTTATTCCTGAATTTTGTGAGCTATTAGGTTATTGATAGCATAATTCTATTAGAGGTAAATAATTTCTTGAATCATGTTTGTATTTATACTCAATGCATTTTATATTTAGGAAATATTTATTTGTTAAAAGAACTGTAAATATAAATTTCTTCTAACCTTAATGAATATTTATTACTATGCTGGTTTCTTTTTTTAGTATTTCATAGTCCACTCTATTTTTTGAACAATATCTTCTCAAGGCTTATCTGAAAATTTCCCACTTTTGACAGTTTTTACTGTTGCTTAACTGAAATGCATGAGGAGAGATGGAGATTTAGTGGAAAGATAAGGAAAAATTTATTTGGAAAGTGGAAAAAATGCGGTATAAAATAGAGTCATTCTAAGACATATATGCATATATATAGAATAATATATAAATATATTGTCTATGTCTATTTAAAAACTCGCTAGAGTTTACAGCATACTGAAATTCAATAGAATTGATTACATCTTCATTTGTGTTTCCATAGTGACTTATGCTAATATCATAGAACTTTTTGTTAGAATAGTTTAGGCCTCTTTCTAGATGGTGCACTCTCTAGACTATTGTCAATACAATTTCAGTGGAGGGAAATGTATACTCAAATCCTATAGCTCTCTCCACGTGGGAGTAAACTTATCAAAGTCATCAATGTATAATTTCTTCATCTTGCGGAAGAGTTGAGGGGTGAGGCTCAACTTATATTTCAAATGATATATGGATAGTCTGCTCCTAGACCCAGGTACTAGACTTTGAAGCAGGAATTCACCCCATTACAAAGATGAGAAGACTGAGGGAAAACACCAGTGTCCACAGATCGAATGGTAGATTAGGACAAAAGAAGCTGGGTACATGCCAACTCTCTTCTTGTTTGTTTTGTTTTAGAATTTGGTTTTGGAGTTTATACTCTGTATTGTTGTGTCTGCTAAGTTTTCAACTCTCAGGACAGAGCTGAGGTAATTTGCAACCAGAAAGATTGTGAGGTAACTCTCCTTAAGTTTGGCACTCAGCTTGAGGAAATTATTTCTTTTCTTAAATATAAAAATTAATGTTATATACTAGCACTACATATTTACTGATTTATTTTTGCAGCAGAGTCTTGCTATAAAGCATAGATTGACCTTGAATTTGTTACTTCCTGACTCAGTCTCCTTCATGATGGTATTAGAGATATATACCATCCTATCTGGATTCTTGTCGTAATTTGAACCAAAAAAATTGAAAATTTAATTTTGTTTTCTCTTCCTTTGTTTTATGTCTCGGATGAGTCAGAATGTGGCAGGATATGAGATGTCCAATGTATAAAGTATCCACAAATCCTAAAATTAGATGTCTCTTTGTCCGTTTATCCGCCTGCCTATCTATCTATCTATCTATCTATCTATCTATCTATCTATCTATCTATCTAAAATACAGTGAATGAATGCCTGGATATTGACCTTGTCATTGGCATTGACAACTTTCTGAACTCTAATTTCTAATAAAAGAATAATATGTTATATAAATGTTTTAGATTTGGGGAGGGTGTTAAAAGAAACCAAAAACTAACTCAGTTGACCAGAACAGATTTTGTTTTAACTCAGTGCATGGCATCCAAGACTAGAAGGGTAGATCTTACAAATGCCCACTAAAGATACATGTGTTACATAGCTACCTTGATTGCCCACGAGAGAAATCAGCCTCTTTGCCCTCAAACATTTTAAAGACTTTTTGTCGAACAAGGGCTCTTAAAATGAGTGAGCACCTGCAGATGTCTTCACTGATTACTCTGTTAGAGTCACCTGGAGCTTTCGCTGGTCCTGAAACGGGCAATGAGGCTTTGTACACAGCTCCGTTATGGCATTAGGAGAAGAAGGAGATGAAGGAGCTGGGAGTTATGAGAAACAGAGGATGCTGGGGTGTGGCATGACGCAGACAAACTGAGCCGTGTGCATATGTGTGTGCATGCACCTTTGTGTGTGTTTGCGTTCCTGTTTGTACATGTATATGTGTGTGTGTATATGTGTGTGTGTGTGTGTGTCTATGTACTTGTCTGTGTGTCTGTGCTACAAATGCAAACAGAAAAGACAAGGGCTATAAAGAGTCCTGTACCTCATGGCTGGATGTTTTGGAGGGTCCCTTCCTCGGCTTGTTGGACTGCTTCCATTTGGGGGGAGTGCTTTTTCCTCCTTAAAACGCTACCTCTAGTTCTTTTTTATCAGACTCTAGAGCTCAGAAAGTGTGTCCCTCTTGTAGCACTTTGCCGTGGAATATAAGATCATGGTGTTAGTTGTTCTCTGAACTTAGACCCGTGTCTCAGCGTCCCTATGCTTGCTAGCCTGACCTCTGACTTCTCATTGTTTCTCTGCTCTCTGTGACTAATTCAAAAGTCACGACCCTTTCCTGATGCTCCCTCCCTGTGACACAACCAGGTTTTTCTACTTGCCTGTACTGCAGTTTCTCTCTGATTCTCATAAAATTATACTTGAACTTCCTTTATACTCCTTTATACTCTCTTATTAATGAGAATAAGGACCACAAACAGAGGCCCTGATTTCTAGAAACAATGGTAAATGTAGGACTGTTTTTTTTTTCTCATCTAGATAGCAATGAGCAACAGTGTGTTTGGAGACTGAGGGGTCTGAGTAATTGCAGAGGCATCCTGCTAAATACTTTACCTCAACATCATTCCGCCTTGAGTCCCTTAAGTGATGGCTTTAGTGTCAGTTTCCAGTGCTTGTTCTACACGGTTACTGATAGATCTGAAGAGGTCATGCACATAGAGGTCATGCACGAGCAAAACCAGTGGCTTCCGTTTTGCATTTGCACAACATCATCATGCATAAATAGGCTGTAGACAAGGGAAGACTGAGTTTTAACATTTCCATTCAGTTTGATGCGGGAATGTAGGTGTGGCCAGCATTTGCTTACATTTCACTTGGTGGTAAATGTGACAGTACAGGTCAGTCTTGAGCTTCTACCTACAAACAAAAGATCATAATAGTTAGCATCAAGATGGACTGTACTCATTCAGCACAGATAGTTTTGAGGTAGATCAGGTGCTCTTCTTTAAACTGTAAACAGTTCCTTCATTTGTGTCCAGTTTCTCCTTTCTCTATCGAATTGAACATTGTAAACACAAAAGTGCTCAATAAATACATCCATCTGGTGACAGGCTTAGGCATAAAAGCAAAATGGTACTCGAAATTGCTCAAAAAGTTGGTAATAGTTGGATTTTCTTTAAAGGCCGCAGTGGCATGATTTGGAAAAATCTCCAGTTTCCCCTAAATGATGACAAAATGTACCCAGCACTGTTTCTGTAATGCCTCTGAATGTCTAGAATAAAAATGAATTAGGAGGGAAGGTCCAAGGGACTTTTTAGCAGGGAACTTTGTTATGACAGGATATAGGGCGACAATAAATCTGAAAATTCTCTGTGAAGAATCATGTCTGTTGATAAGCTTTTCTATTGTTTTTAGAAAGGGCACAGTTAGACCTGTATTAACTTGTAAAATCATAGATTATGTTGTCCCCTCTGGCATATTATCATTGACTTGGGGGCTTTATCAATGTCTCCTTCCTGAGACTTAGGTTTTGTGAACAATGGCCGGGTGTTGAGACTTGTCACAATGTAAAGTCCCTTCCATAGATCTGGTAACTCATAAAACATGGTCCCTTATCAAAAGGACCTCTTTTGAGCATATTTGAGCAAAAGAGAATCTTTACTTTTACCAAAACAAATTGCTGTGCCCAGGGAGGGGTCTGGCAAGGAAACAACATTGAAGTTTGATGGTCTTTGCTGAAGGTTAGGACTGGGAATAAATGCACGTCCTTTGGGGATCTTTTGCTTCCATAGAGATATTACTTAAATGAAGGAAGAAATCGGTGCAGATTTTTCAGAATTGTGTTTAGACATTGCTTGATGACTCTGCAAAAGTTGTTTCATTGGCAGTTTATGGATGGATTTTCATAAGTGAGCATAAAATAGTTGAAGAAGCAAATGATTTGTGAGCATGCCTGATGGCTGAGGACAGAGAGGAATATATTGTTCTTTCTGATCTGCAAATTTACTCAGCCAGTACAAAACCAACAGTTCTCTGGGAGTGTGGGACTGCCCTGTATGCCTTCATTTTGAGAATTTTTAGATTCTAGCCTCTATATCGGATTAATTTTTACTTCCAGTCAGAAGATTTCTTGCACACAAACCCCCTCCCTAACCTTGACATGTGCTTTATAAAACCTTCAGGGTTGACATACATACATACATACATACATACATGCCTTAATGCAAGCAGTTCATCAGCTAACTGGATGTTTGTTTTTTGTTTTTGTTTTATTTTTTTAGTTAGGCATTGTTTGATGATTTGTCGTTTCCTCAATTTTTATTTTTAAATTCTCATGCAGAGTCATCTTAATAGAATAATTGCAGTCTAAATCCAGGCTAGTAGCATGTTGTAGCTCTCCTTATTGCTTTTTAGAATAATCGATATTTGTTCTTCAAATGCCATTCTATGCAGATGTGTGCTAACGACTACCCTATATGCACATATTTCTATTTAGTATTTATAAATGAGAATAAACTGACCAACAGTCCGAAAACTGATGATCAGACAGTTACCAACTGTAAGCCTCTCTGCCTGTGTTTTCTTTAAGTTCTTTTGAGATCGTCTTTGCTTCTATAGAACAGGAAATCTTTATAACAGTCTTGCAGTATTTGAAAAGCCTTATAGTCTTTGAAACATCACACATACAGCAGAGGCTGCTCCTTTCTAGATGAATCCTTTCTCCTTTTTTCTCCTGCAGTAATAGAACTGTACCTGGATCCAGTCTGAAACGACGTTGTGCAGCCTCTTTTATACCTAAGTATGATCATGTGGGACTCTTGGGTGCGAGACTTCAGCTTGTCCTTTTTCTTTTTCCTCTTCCAATTTCCCTCTTTCTATATTATTTTTTGTTTCTTTGTTCTTCCATGTGTGCTACGTGTGTGACAGTGCGCATGCACATTCGTGCATGGGTATATGTGCGTAAGAGTGTGCTAGTGCAAGTGTCTGTGTGTAGAGTCTAGAGGAAGGACACAGCATTCTCCTACATTGCTTTCCACTCTGTTCCCTTGAAACTTGGCTTCTTACAGAGTGAGGAGCTTGCTGTTTTGCTAGGCTGGCTGGCCACTGAGCTCCTGGGATATGCCTATCTCTGTGCCCCAGTGCTGTGATTACAGGCATGGACAGTAATTCCTGGCTTTCTATCTGAGTGCTAGGATTTTAACTCAGGTCTTTATGCTTGCTTACCAAGCCCTTTTACCCACTGAGCCACCTCCAACTCTATAGCTTATCCATCTTCTCATGAGCTGAGAGGGTTTTAGCAGAGTAACCTAAGAAGTTGGATTATCAAACTCTTCTCCTGACTTTAACTGGGGACTAGAACTGTTAACCTATCTAGAATGCTTGTCCTGGGCCACTGAGTGATTAAAAAGAGCATATCTCTGTTTATTACAAGTCTTTGAACTATTAGGCTTCTTTGTAACAGCATCTTAGTGTGTCATGCCTAAAATCTGCATTGTACTGAGCCCAGGATTACAGTATGATAGGGGTTCATAGAGTAGAGAGAATTAGAAGGAGCCCCGGAGGTCAGCTGTCAACTAAAAATAATGTTTTCTGGGGAAATGGGCTTTACGTAGGTACCAAATAAGTTAGTCACAGGATTGGAATGAAATCTCACCTCCATCACACAAGTTTACATCTTTATGTTTATAGAGTGAACGACACATACAGACTCTAATACCCAAGAGATGGTTCACACGGAGCGCATGAAGAGAGCCTGTAAATGGTACATAGACATTTTATAGTCTATAGTCGAGTGGCAAGCTGGGGAAGTGAATGGACTTTTACCCAAATATCCAGTACAATGGACTTTAAAGAGCTTTTACCCCCTATCCTGGAGCTAGGAGGGTCTGAGTGAAGAATATCACCACTAAGAGAGGTCCTCTTGGTTCTGTTCAACAGCCTTAGGGGGAAGTAGGCAATCTGGAAGTAGAGCTGGGAATGTTTTAGCCAAGGAGCCTTTGTGCTCAAAAAGATTGATCTAAAATGGGTTCTTGAAACATAACCCAACAAGAGAGAGAGAGACAAGATTATGTTTTTAGCATTTGAACCAGAACACGCTCGCTCCGCTTTAAAAGGTCTTATGGGACTGAAAAAGCCCAGGGAAACAGAAGTTGCTGTTCTCATTAAAGGAGAGAGGTATTTTTATTCATTGTTTTTATTCACATCAGTTAATTTAACATGCCTTGAAGGGGCCTCTTCCACTGTAGCAGTATTAAAGTAGCAGCTTACTCACTGATTATAAACAAACATTAGTCAAGTTTACTTGCAAAAGTTGGTGCATGGATAAAAAGCAAAAAGAATTACCTGCTACCTGACAGATGGGATGAGTCCCAAAGGTGTCTTCCAGCCTGATGACAATATGCCATGTAAGAAACTTGGAATGGAATCTCAATTCTTTAATGGTAATTTATAATTCTCCTAAGGATCTGGTCTGTGCCTGCTTCTCCCCATTATGCCTCTGCTCTTCTGCCTCTGCCTTGCTCTTGAGATTCCTTCCTTAGTTTAGATTCCTCTCCTCTGCTTCTCCTGGTCCATGATGCAATGTGCTACCTACATTGTCCATGTGGCCAGCACTTTTGCCTCTGCAAGTGGAGCAACTTTACTTATTCTAGATGAATTCTAATTATTACTTTAGAGATGTCTCTCCTGACTGCCTCTGAAAAGTTTCACTCCATTCCAATTCTCTTCAAATCATTTATAGAAATCACCCTTCATTTTATGTATGTCTGTATGTTACGTGTTCTGTTAGCATCTCTTCTATCAGATAGTAACTAAATTGTTTCACCTATATATTATGATGCAAAACTGTAAAATGGGCAAGGTTCAACCTAGGAATAGTCTGGAAGCCCATGCCTTGAAGCTAGGCTACAATGTGGGTAAGAAGAAAATGAAACTGAAAGACTGGTAACATAGGGTGAGACCAGACCCTGGTGGCTTGAGTGGACTCAAATATAGAGGTCAATCACCTAACCAAAGACCAACAAAGTCTGGGACATGAAAATCTATTGAAATCAAAGTTAAAGATCGTGAGTGTTCTAGAGTAATGCTTCAATCACTAAGTTGTCAATTGCACAAGCATAAAGACCCAAGCTCACTCCCTAGAGCACATGTATAAAAGCCTGTCATATTAGCATGCTTTTGTAATCCATGCTCTGGGGAGATGGGAACAAGCTAATCTCTGGGGTTCCTGTGTCAGTCAGCTTGACCACATTGGTGGGCTCCATACAAAAGTGGAAGACTGTGTCTCGAGAAATGTCAATAGCTCTTCGGAAAAGGCAGTGTGAGGTTGAGATTGACTTTGGAGCTCCCATACATATTTAGACATACATGAGACAGGGATATCTGTACACACATGACAATGTAAACCCATATTGAAAAACAATCAAGACAAAGAAGCTGAGTTTTAGAAAGATGTGAGGAAACATTTCCACATACAACTCTTAAGCCAGCTTATTGGCACATTCCTGGGGAGTCAGATTTTAGACCATTTCCATCCTCAACAACCTGGGTGATCAGAGGTGGATCTCAATAATTCCACCTTCCTTGGATCAAACAAATGGAGAAAAATTCTTTTTTTTTTCATTAGTATTATCCCCACTCCATTCAGTTCTAAGCTTTTTATATACCTCAGCAGATGTGCTAACTGGCCTTGGCAGTGCATTAGCATGCTTGGTTTTGATATTAAATGACCTTTCTATTTTCCTCATTTGGAATATCCCTTACCCTAATCATCCATCAAAGCCCTCTCCAAGGTCTATTGCTTCTCACAGGATTCTCCCTGTTACCTTTGTTGTTATAGTTGTTTGGCTCCAGAAAGACCATACCAGGCCAAACTGTTCCACGTGAGGTTTATGGAGAGAGAGAGAAGGGCAAAGTGGTGGTGAAAAGAGAAGGGGGAAGAGCGAGAGAAAGATCAGAGGGGCCTTTCTTTTATATATGGATACTGATGTCGCCACAGTTAAAGGTGGGAGGTGAGCCAAGAGAATTCTGGGAATATGGTGACTGTTGCCTTGGCAACAGGTGTGTGGGTCACACTGTCGCCTATATGTGATGTCACAGGTTTCTGAGGTCCTGATACCAAAAGCCTTCCTGAAGAATTCAGAGTTCTACCTTCCCCATCTTGTAGACTGTCTTCTAATAAAGGCTACTATCTCCTTTGAATCGGCTTCTTGTGGTAGTAATGGCAGTAAAGCCCTCTGGAATGCTATGTTTATTTGAAACATTGTTGGGAGGACCATTTAAGATATAGTCACTTGCTTCCAACTTCATTTCAATTAAAATAAATCCTGCACCATTGATAGTCTTTGCTAGTCTCAGGGAAAACAGTGGAGACTGACAGGTAATCTTGGGCAAAGAAGTAACTGTACAACATGATGAAATCTGATATCTAGTATGCCCTACTTTATAGAAAACACATACTGCTAATAATACAAATGTGCTTCCATTATCAGGACAAACTGTGCAATAAAATATGCGGATCTAATGGCAACTTCACAAGAGATAAATAGATGATAAATGGTATAAGCTTGAATCATTTTACTTAGCTTCCATGTTAATATGTATAAACGGAATGAAGCCACGTATTTAGATGCAGAGAGCCATATTACCCTAAATATATTTGCTAAAACAGAAGGCATACATTGTAGCCAAATTTAGTAATGCCTAATGTTATGCATGAATGTTTAGTTGTGATTAAATGTGAACAGTTGCTCCTTTAAGGTAAAGGTCTCTGTCTGTGTGATTAATCAAATCGAAATGAAAGTGCAGACAGCTCATGCCATGCCTAGTTATCAGAATGATTGATTTTAGTCTGTGCTTCTAGGTGAAAAAATATCTGTTAATAACCCCAGCAACCAAGCCCCTAATGTCAGCGCTAGCTCAATGACAGTGCACATCCTGCATTATTGGGCTCGTTTTCAGGTAGAGGGTCTACACAATGATCCATTGGTTCTCAGAATTAGAACAAGAAGAGTCGTGACACAGATTTATGCAAGAGTTATGACTGCAAAGTGCATTTCATCAGTGAGAAGCTGGAAATTGCTGCTGTTGTAGCTGTCAGGGGCTTGTTATTTTCCTTGGTTTGTGTGTAGGCAAGACTGTCAAGGCTTTATCATACAAACTGGTGTTTTTGTGTACCACAGCTCTTTGCTTGCTGATGACAGCCAGCCTCCGAACCAAGCTGTTATTAAGTTTTTAGCTCTAAGATAGTACTTTACCAACTTGGTTGAATTACACTTGATTGCAAATACCTTAGTGTTTTGCAGGTATGAAAGGTTCAGATAAAATAAGAAAATATCTCCACAGTAAGTACTCCGCATCGCTGATGGTGACTGTTTAGCTCAACATCACTGGAGAGGGAAATGGTGTCAGATTCAGACTTTCCAGTGATGTGTCTTCTGACAAAGAAGCCTTGGGGTTGACAGACATCTTTGTTTGTGGAATGTTAATGTATCTTGCAACCCTGGATTTCCAGGCCAAGCAACTGTGTATTCTCTGATTGGCTTCTAACCTGCTCTCTCTCTTTTTTTTTTTTTTTTACCAAAGAAGTTTATTCTCTTTCACTGCTATCAGGAGTTTGTATCGGGAAGCAAATTGGTTCAGAATGTATGAGGCAGGGGTGGGTGCTAGTGGAATGTCTCAGTCAGTAAAGTGCTTGCCAAACAAACATGGATCTATGTTCAATCCCCAGAAACCGCATAAAACATTGTGTGTGGTAGTGCGCATGAGTAATCCCAGTACTGAAGAGGCAGAGATGGTCAGATCTCTGGGGCTACACAGCCAGCCAACCTAGCCTAATTGGTGAGTTCTCAAGAAACAAAGGTAGACAACACCCAAGAAAAACGAAAACACGAATGATATTCAAAGTTGACCTCTCATCTCCAGGTGATCCCTCACTTGTATCTCCATACATACACACACACACACACACACACACACACACACACACACAAATCTAAGGACATTTATCTGGTTCTAAATTTTACCCACAGTTTCACAAGACAGAATACTACATACAAATCTTTGCACGAGAGCAGAAGGTATCTTTTGTATGACACAGCATAGGTAACATGTCCTACCTCTGTGGCAGGACATTTAATACCATCACTTGACCTGTGCTTTGATTATCAGCTTATAATGTGAAGTATGAGACACCATGGAGTTGAGGTACATGCCAATCACAGATAAAACATGTTAGGTTAATGTATTTAATTTTAATTGTGTTGCTTCTTAAATGGATGAAGCATTATATTCAGACACATTTTCTTTTATTTTTAGGACATTCCATGTCATGCGACTGCAGTAACAGCAACTCTTATTTCTAGAGTACTTGTGCTGGACCAGGTATTGTGTAAGAAACAATTAGGGATATGGTTATAGTTCATACATTTCTTTAGCAGATAGCCAGATGGTATAGGCTAGAGCAAGACCAACAGAGTAAATGAGCATTTCAGAAGAAACCCACACCCAATTTGCAAACTCCTTCCAGATTGCACCTGGCTTGGCTCTTAAATAGCTCATAAGGATTCTAGCCTATTTCTTAGGGACAACAATGGCCACTAGTCATATTTTGTGCCGAAATATAAATTAGGTAAGATTTGTTATTCTGGTCACATTCCAAAGCATTCATGGTTACATGCAATCAGGGTCTATCCAATAGAGAACATGGAGAAGGTTCCCATGGGGACATGGTGTTGGGCAGCACTGCTTTCAGATAAACCCTGAAAAGACCCAAGAACTTGGAAGCCCCAAATTTACAAAATGCAGAAAAACACTGTCTGAGGAAAACAGCAAAGAATCAAAGAACTAATTGTACCCTGTAGATGTATTTAACGGCCTCAGTTTCTCTTGAGCACCTCCATAGTTGGAGGACCTGGGCAGGTTAAGGGGGAGGGGTGTCCAAAACTACTCAGCATTACCGCCTGCTTCCCTTGGGGTGGGCCATGCATCATTAGGTCTTGCGCCCTGCCTTGATCCACAAGGAAAGACGAGACAGGACCAGGTTCTTCTCTGCAACGCTTTATTCAGGACTTTTTCTTTCTTCTTCTTTCTGGGGCCCCAGCCCTCCCCCTGCCACCCTTATATAGCCTTTCAGCCTCATCTGCAGAAGATAGATAGTGCACCGCTTCCTAATAGGTGAACTAAGTGAATTCTTCATTAGCATATAAGTGTGATAACATATATAGCATACTGCGCATGTATTAAAGTTGTTTACCACCAGGGAGCTGCATCCGGTCAGCGCCATCTTGTAATGGCAAATGAACAAAGCTGGCTTACTACAGTTAGGGACTGTAACAGGAGGACAGGCACAAACAGAGAGGGTCAAGCAGGTCTTAGTGTGATGGTTCTGGAATCCTAAAAGCTGTCTTCAAATGTGGCCTTTTCAAACACCATGTGATTTGAAAGTCCTTTAAGTTCCTCTGATTGTGTTTAGTTGTCAATTAAACTCATTATTATTATTATTATTATTATTATTATTATTAAAGCAAACTTTAGGAGGGGCGAGCCTGTGCTCAGTGGCCACAGGTAGATGTCAGCTATCTTCCTTTATTATTTTCCACTGCATTCCCTTGAAGCAGGATTTCTCACGGAACCGGAAGCTGATAGTTGCAGCCAGGCTTGCTGGCCAATTGAGTCTGTGAGATCCTTTTGTCTCCACCCCTCGGGGCTGGAGTTCCGGGAATGTAGTCTGCCATGCTAAGCTTTTACAGATGTTTCTCATTCATGTTTCTCACGTGTTCTTACCCATTGAGCCACTCTCCCAGCCTCTGGCAACTCATTGTTTTGAGTAACTCTTAGTTATCCATCACATCATGCGCTGTTGCATTTATTAACAATGCTTACTTAATTAATCCCAGGAGAGGAACGAGCAAGCATCTGTCTTCATCTTGACAATTGCTAGCAATGCAACCGATGGCATTGCCTTCAGAATAAGTCACCAGAATTGAGTAAGTGTGACAGTGCGATGAAGTTTTGCCACAAAGACAAGGTGAAAACTCGGATTTCTTTTGAAGATAGTTTTTGAACAAAAAAGTTTCTCAACCTTTGGGTGTGTGTGTGAACAAACTTTTTTTTTTCCAAACAATTTAAGTTGCCTCGGTTAAGGGAAATTATAGAATTCTAGCCCTGAAGAATCTCTCCACATGTAGCCTTGTAGGGAATTTGAATGCAGTAAATTTTGCTGAATGTCAGTGAATTGAAGACTGAAATTGTCACTTATTGGAGAATGAAGTGGGTCGCACAGCATTGTCAGCATATTAAATCTTGGGTGAACGTTATAAATATTATTGATTGTTTTTAAATTGGAGAAGTGTCTGTGCATTCGATGTCAATTTTAGTTCATTTTGGAGGAATCAAGAAATACATCAGAATTGTGGTGCTGGCAGGGACCTCAAATGACAATCCTCTCTTTCCTCTTAGCTCATAAAGCATGCCAGATAGAAGTTATCCTGGGGTGAGGGTTGTGAGCAAAGAAGAATGGTAGACACAAAGCTCTGGGCTGTGCACGCTGTCAACTCATACTTTAGTTCCAGCCTTGCCTCAGTTTCCCCTCAAATACCTCAATTTACCCAGGTTTCAGGTTTCTTATTGATTAAATAATAGAAATGGACAGGATGTTTGCTATGCCATCTCCTGACTGTTATGTAGTAGCTTGAGGCAATGTCTGTATATAAATTCAGGGTTCTGGGATTCAGGCATCCTGGAAGGCTCAGTTGGAGTCTTTGCTTAGGATTTCTTAAAATTAAAATCAAAGTGTGTTCAGCCAGGCCTGGGCCACACATTTGTACTGCTGAACTTGCAGAGGCTGAGACAGGGAGATAAATGAGTTAGAAATTCTACTTCAAGCCATCCCAAATAAAGTAGTAACATAAAACAAATACATAGACCAACCAAGATGGCGGTGCGTGTCTGTAATTTACAGAACTTGAAAAGTTGACGCAGTGTGTCATAGTGAGTTTGGAGCCAGCTGGGGTTACAATAGAACTTGTCGATGAAGAAATAAAAATTAAAGAATCAAGGTGCTGGTTGGATAAGGCTCTTATATAAAGACTCTGGGTAAGTATCCACATCTGTACACACCTGGATTGCTATCTTAAGGTTGCTGTGCCTGTAAAGGCTCAGATTCCTGTTTTGTTTTTTTGTTTTTTTTGTTTTTTTTTCAGGTTTCTAGCTAGTGAAAGATCACCTTTTTGCTTTTAGACTTCACCCTCCTTCCATGGCCATATCTGTCTTCAGCTAGCAACAGCTCATCAAATTCTCTGAATTCCATCTTCTTCTGTAACCAGCCTGGGAAAGCCATTCTTATAAAGGATGGTGTGATTAGAGTCTGCACACTTGAATACTCGTCTTTTTGATGAACTCATAATCAGTTGGTGAATCATCTCAATTGGAAATGACAAAAGCCAATCACTGTGTATAATTACACCTCTGGGGGAATTAGGTATGTCTGAAGCCACCATTTTGGAGTTCCGCTTTTCTTACAGACTCCCAGAATCTTTCACTCCACATCTTGCCAACTTGCAGAGATTATTCTATAAAATTTCCCTCCTCCTGCTTTTTTCCATCAGGCAGTACTTTCTAATGTCAAGTGCTAGTTTCTTTTGCTACGCTTAAAACTCAGTGCTTTCAGGCCTCATGCTTGCATTCTTCTTAAATCAAACTTTATCTTAATATGCGCCTTAATACCAGAGGCAGGGGGACACCCCAACCTCTGCTGCGTCTCTTCAAGAATGCCAGCATTTTCTCAGTAGTGTAGATGGGGAAGCTGGCATAAGAGAATGTAGACCAATTATGAAATGAGCCCCAGCAGGAACCAGCACCTATCCAGCATGCTTACCCATGAGCAACAGGAAAAGACAAACAGTCAGCCTTCCTCTCGTGCCTAAGTTATTCCTGGGGGCAGGGGGTTGCTATATTAAATGAAGTTGTGATGACTAGTCCTAATTGTCAACTTGACTACATCTGGAATGAACATCAATCCAGAAATGGAGGGCACATTTCTGATCCAGATTTTGATGTATAGTGGTCATGAAAAGCTTAGGTCCAGGCAAGGTAGTACATACCTCTAATCCCAGGAGATTGAGGCAAGCAGATCTCTGAGTTCAAGGTCAACATGGGACAGAGCAGGTTCCAAATCCAGGTGTGGTGGTATACATCTTTAATCTCAGCCATACGGTCTCCTGCAGGTCTATGTAAGAACAACGGAAAAGGGAAGTGTTTGTTCTTCATTTTGCTTGCACTTACTTGCCAACATTTCTGTTGGAACCTACTTGTTCAGGATTCCAGCTTATACTGAAGACCAGCTGAAACAGCCTCATGGGAATGAGCAACTACTAGATTCTTGGACTTCCCATTCACAGCTGGCCATTGTTGGGTTATTGGATTGCAGACTATAAATCACTACAATAAGTTTCCTTAGTATATAGAGACATTCCATATGTTCTGTGATTCTAGAGGACCCTAATACATCCTCTATTATTAATAGTCCTCTAGAAGTTATTTTTGGTTTTTAATTAACTTATTTATATTTTATATGCATTGATGTTTTTGCCTGCATCTGACTTCTGGGTGTCAGATCCCCTGAAACTGGAATTATGGGCATTTGTGAGTTACCATGTGGGTGCTGAGAATTGAACCCAGGTCCTCTGGAAAACCATCCAGTGCTCTTAACCATGGAGACATCTCTTCAGCCCTAAATGAAGTTATTTTTTTAAGTGTTTGTTGTTGTTGTTTGTCTTCCTCGTTTGTTTGTTTGGGAAGTGTGGGTTGGGTTGGATTGGATTTGTTTATTTGTTTCATACTAGGCCTTTCTGTATAACATGACTGTCCTGGAACTCAAATTGTAGACCAGACTGGCTCAAACTCACAGAGATCTGCCTGCCTCTGACTCCTGAGTACTGGGATTAAAAGATTAAACTTGCGATGTTTCTAAATGACTTGGTAGTTATGGTGGTAGTTTTTATATGCAAACAAATGGAATAAACTCTGAAACTATAGATCACCAGTTGACAATGAAAGTTGCCACCATTCAACCACCCCATGGAGACCACCTTTATATCTAGTCTTCCTAGATAACAGTTTCTTTTTTTTCTTTTTTATTATTTTCTATATTCGTTGTTTACATTCCAAATGATTTTCCCTTTCCCAGTTCCCCCCTCCCCATAAGTTCCATAAGCCCTCTTCCCTCTGCCCATTCCTGAATCAACCCCTTCCCACTTCTCTGTCCTGGCAATCCCCTACCATGGTGCATCAAGCCTTTCCAGGACCAGGGCCCTCTCCTTCCTTCTTCTTGGGAATTATTTGATATGTGAGTTGTGTCATGGGTATTCAGAGCTTCTGGGCTAATATTCACTTATCAGTGACTGCATTCCATGTGTGTTCTTTTGTGAGAACTTAGGATGATATTTTCCAGTTCCAACTATTTGCCTAAGAATTTCATTAATTCATTGTTTTTAATTGCTGAGTAGTATTCCATTGTGTAAATATACCACATCTGTATGACAAGAACTTCAGGTCTCTGAAGAAGGAAATAGAAGAAGACCTCAGAAAATGGAAAAATCTTCCATGCTCGTGGATTGGCAGGATCAATATAGATAATAGTTTCTTCACTTGATTTTAGCCAAAAGGCCGAGAAACAATAGATAAGTTTCTTAAAGCATGGGTAAATTAATTTTTTAGAAGGATATTATAGAAGGTTTACCAATTCACAATGAAAGTCTCTCCTGGCAATAAAGATATCTCTCTGACATTAAGGTTAGTGGCTGTCTCTTAAATATTTATCTTAGGAGTAAATCAGTATTTGTTCAGGCATTTCTGCTGAACTTTTGAATTTTTTTCTAGTCTCACATAAGGGGCAGCAGAGATAGGCCTTGGTGGGTGGGGCAAGAAGGTTTGCTCTACAAGCATGAGACTTGAGCTCAGTCTTAGAATGGTCAAACACAGATGTGCTTGTGACCACAACATGGAAAGGCATCCTCCTCTTTGGTGAAGCAGCAAACTTAGAGTTCAGTGCAAGGCTGAGTATCAAGGCAAGGGTGACAGAGAAGAGTGACAGCGTCCTTGGCCCCTGCAAAAACATTTGTACACTCACGAGCATGCAACACACTCATACACACATAGTGTGTGTGGGGGGTGTTGTGTGTACAACAGATTCTGAATTACTTGGGGTAAGAGTCTAAAAGTAAAATTATTTGGTCAAACATATACATAAATAAAAGTCTTTCTGAAAAGCCCTGCCAATCCTTCTGTGTAATGTCTGTTAAGTATGAACTTATAGAAAGAACATTGGGTTTGCTAGTAGCTCTATTATTTTGATCAAACCAATCTTTTGATCTTCAATGGCCTTATCTATAAAATGGGAGTAGTAACATTCATTCTATGTTTTCACGAGTTATTTTACAGGTGATGAAAGATGGCTAGAGTGGGTAAAAAATGGAGAATTAGAAAGTGAGATTTGATGCTGTCAAGTTACTAGAGCCAGTGGTCAGTGCAGCAAATAGTCCTATTAAATTTCATGTCTTTGGGCCTGTGGTTATGTTAACATTGGCCCTGGATGGACTACAGGGTTGAGGAGTCAACACTGAGTGTAGCCCTGGCCCCACTCTGAGTGTGTTACTAGCCTTAGTCTTCATTCCTACAGGCGTGTCCACACTAGTGTGCTTGTTTCCTTTTAGATCCAACAAGTCTATAGCCTGGAAGTCTATTCAATGGTCTTGTATGTATTTGTTTCAGCACCTTTGGCTTTTCCATCTGGCTATTTAGTCTGTCTCCTGCCATTTATATTTCTATTGAAGTTGTCTTAATTCATGCTCATAGGTTTCATGTAGCCCTCATATGGTGCTTTTCATCTTAAAAACACTTTATAGACATTAGCTAATAATTTTTACATCACAGTGTGATATATGGCTAGGAAGAATCTAACCATTTCAAAGAAGACAACAAAAGTTTTATTACAAATAGTACAAACTGGGTGTTTTTTTATTATTATTATTATTGTTGTTGTTGTTGTTGTTCTATGGAGGAGGAAGAAGTGGTTGTATAATTTGTCCCAAGCCACAAAAGGCATGGCACTGTAGTTGAAATTCAGGCCTGGTCTGATACCATTAGTTTGGATCCATCAAGTTCACAAAGGGTGTGCTGTGCCGATGAGACCCAACAGGTGACTTCCTATCATATGGAGGAAACAAGTTTCATATCACTCGAGCTAAACTCATGAGAAGGAGATCTTGGCAGGAGCAGGGGCCAAAATTCCAAGGGTCAAATACAGTGAGATTATGATGATTTGCTTTTGAAATGTAAGAATCTGTCTAACCAGTAAAATTCTTCATTGAGTAAATGGGATAGTAGCAAAAATCAAAGTGGTTGGCTTGATCTTTGTGAGCAGAAACCCCATGTTCCTGGGACAGAGACAGGATTAGGGAATGCAGGGCTTAGGTCCTGGCCCCAAATTTTTATTTAATCTTTGGGGTTTCCTTAAATTTGAGTTATTACCCACCTTCATTCTGGTCTTGAGGGCATAAGCAAGATTCTCTCAGATAGATCTTTGATGAGAACATGCTAGTTCCCTTAATGAAAGAGAGGTTGGTCAGAATTTTCCATATTTCTCAGTCCTACAAAATGCATGAGTGGACCTCAAGAATGGCTACATTGACCCTATAGGTTCTCCTGCGTTTGTGAGCCGCCTAAATGTAGGATCATGTTCTTATAGGAACATGTCCTATTGTGTCCTGAAATATGTGTGAAATTACAATAGATCATAAAAATGTAAACTTTGGGAGTTAATGAGGATTGATAGGAGAGGAGGAAGCTAGGAAGAACAGGTCCTGGGGAAGAGCTCTGCTCTGCTAGATTTCCCTGGACTCAGTCACTTCATGCCAATGGGTGTCAATCTGAACACCTAGACAGGTGGCCTAAATGAGAGGGAAGCGTTGACATTTCGCTGTTAATTTATCTTACAATGTGGGCTGTCATGTATTATACATGAGGTAAATAAAAGTGATGGACTAATTATGAGGATGTGCTCTGCCTTCCAATTACTATTGGATTATGTGTTTAATATTGTGAAGTATTCTAATTACAGTGGGATTTGTTGCTGCAGAAATCTTAACTTGAGGAATCCCAACTTTCTTTGCAGGGCAACTCAACTTACTCTGGTTTTCTGCTAAACAAATGAACACCCTAGACTTTCCAACCCAAATTGGTATTTTTTTTTTTTTTTGTAGTTGAACCATATTTTAGTCTTATATTTTTGACAACCTATTTCACAGTTGGCTGGCCTTCACCCCTCCAAATATGGGATTCTAGAATGGTCTCAGAAGGTAGATCCACATTTGTTGTCATAAAAGGGCAAATTCGTCATTTCTTTAAAAGATTACTTTTCTTTATTTCAAGTTCTGTAACTTGTTTTGGTCTATTAACTTTATCATATTTCTTTCAAGAACATTTTTTTTTTTTTGTTAAAAGAAGAATGGATCAACACAGAAAATGGTTTAGCCTTATCCACACGTCTGGATAAGAATTAGGTGTGAATTAAAACAAAACAAAATGTCAGCGACTAAGTTCTTTCAAACTCAAGGTAATGTCCCTGGGCAGAACAGGATGAGGCTTGAACACTAGAAAATTGCTTGGCTCTGTGTTTAAAGACATGATGAAATAAAAACTTTTTTAGACCCATATTCTAATTTAATCTAATTGTGCAAACAATCAGTATCTTTCTTAACTTTATAAAAATGGAAATTTTATTAAACATTGAATTTTTTTTAAAAAAGTTTATTTGCTTTTTAAGCTCAAGATAATTATCATCTAACCCAGAGCTCACACATTTTATTCTGCTCTTTTGCAAATAACAAGCTTCATACAGGGAAGCAAACAGCTCTAATGTAATAATACAAAGAAAATGCTGTGGGTTTTATGGTTTGAACATTATATCTGTGAGTAGCGATATCGTTTTTATATGCTTGTGTCTAATCCCATTCCAAAAAAGTCATCAGAGACAGCTTATGTGGATACATAAACCAGAACAGGCAGATTCTGCATAAGTTATTAAACAGGATGAGGTAACCATAGAAATAGCAAGCTAAAATGTACAGAAAATTTTAAGTATAAAAAGAAGTTTCAAAGACGAGCCACAGAAAACCCTATCTTTCTTGGCAGCTCCATTGGCAGGAAAACAGGGCCAATTCTATAGACAAATTATCCTCATGGGACAAATTTCTTGTGGGACAAATTCACCTGTTCCTTAGAATAAACAAATCTTTTCTTTTTATGATAATTAAATTGTTTATATTACTATACTGTTATGATAAAACCTGATATATTAGTCTATTAATATAAACAGTATATATGGAAATGTCTTAATGCTGGTTTTATTGTTTTGTATTAGTATTTAGGTGGTTAGTTAGTATGTTAGGTAGTTAATTAATTCTGTAACAAAACCCAAACTTAGATGTTTCAGAGTGGCAAGTACTTTCTCTACTCTGTGGGTTACGTGCAAAGTCCTTTCAGTCTGGGTAGTTTTCCTGGGTCTAAAGGGTCTATGCTGGTCTCAGCTTGGAATTCCGAAATCATTTAATTACCCAGGTTACCCTCTTATCCTTCAAGATGGCCAAACCAAGCTCCTTTTCATGGTGGCAGAAAGGTCCACAGATACAAGACAGCAAGTGCCAATGTCAAACACTTCCTATGATACTGTGTGCTTGCTAGTCTCTGATTGGTCACTAGGACAATGAAAAGTATTAATAGCTAACCCAGATTAAAAACCATTGTCCCTCTTGTGACTACTCATTCTCCATTTCTCTTGAGGTTTAATGGAAGTTGCATAAAGGGACATTTTATCTGTTGTCTCCTTACTGCCTTTAACCACTGAATACACCCTTCAGTATAGATGTTCTGTGATAACCAGTGATATTCCTTTACACATTTCTCTCTAGACTCAGTGGGTGGTGAACTCCTTGTGTAGAGTGTGTTTGAGTGACATTTCAGGATGAATAGGCTTATTACACTTTTTTCTGGACCTGGAGGTCAGCAAGTATGAGTATAATAACATCCTATATCCAGGCCTAAAACATGCTTGCTCCATGACTTGGCAGCTGTGAACTTACCATAACCTCTGTTGCACTGGACTCTGTATGGAAACTTGAACCTTGTACCATTCACAAGCCACTGTGGATCATCACAGCCCAAGTGACATGTATCCTCTGAAGGCTTCTGCTCATCTTTCTAGGTACTTGGCCTCTGGTTTAGACAGCCCTGTTGCTGTTGCTAGTTGTCTAACCCACCACAACAAGTGCCAACCTCAAACCCTTCCTATTGTGTGTTCTCCATTGCATTGCAGACAGCTTGGTCATCTCTTGTCTGTCTGAGATATGTCTGCCATGTAGGGCTGATGTACACCTTCTTTTAGGAAGGCTGAACCCTTAACAAGTATGTTCTCAAACCATGGCGTAGCATAGAGTTTCCATTTTATAATCTTCTTTAACCATAAAGAATAATTCTTGTATGTAACACACCTTGTTTAACCTAAGTATGATTACCAAACACAGCATGGAGAAAACAGAAAAAGAAAAGAAAAATTAGAAAACTTAAAGAACTCCTTCTCCTGGAGAACAAGGGAGCACCTTGAGTAGATGGATAGAGATGGTGCAATAGGAAGGATATAACTGAAGGCAAGGGGAAGGTCATTTCGTTCCTATTTGTGTTTAAGGCAGAAGTGAGAGATGAAGAGTTTGTCTACTAAAGGGATCAAGTCCATACAGATTAGCTTCATCTTGGTGGCAAGGGTCTGCCATGGTATATACTCTTCTGTCAAGTTCTGTCAAATGTTTTGGTTGCTTTCTAAAATGAAATTAACAAGTTGAATTCCCATGATCCAGAGATTTCGATTAAAGAGAAATGATCCAAGGAAAATGAAAATATAGATCCAAGGGCTGGGGAGATGGCTCAACGGTTAAGCACACTGACTGCTCTTCCGAAGGTCCTGAGTTCAAATCCCAGGAACCACATGGTGGCTCACAACCATCTGTAATGACATCTGATGCCCTCTTCTGGGGTGTCTGAAGACAGCTACAGTGTACTCATATATAATAAATAAATAAATCTTTTAAAAAATTAAAAAAAGAAAATATAGGTTCACAATGAAGACCTGTCCTGGGACATCCATAGAGGCTTTGTTGTCATAAGCATAAGAACGAAATAGCATGTATGACCACCTGTAGGACACTGGAGGGAAGCCATGGTAGACTGGGCATGTAGCTCAGTAGTACCTTGCTCCCTTGGTGTACCTAAGACCTTAGGTTCCATCTTCACTCCTGGGAAACAAACAAGCCATAGACAAAATTGAGGCATAGTAACACAGAGAAATATAGTTATTAAGAAATAGATAGGCTGTTAATACATGCAACAACATGGATAAATCTCACGTCTGTCCAAACATCTATCCACCTGTCGTCTCTCTGTTCATCTATCATCCTAACTTTTCTGGTGGATTTCAAAGTTCACTACAGGTATCACCACACTTCTGCCCTAATATTAATCATATTCACCAATTATTTCTAATTATTCATAGATATGTGAAATAAACATTAGAAAAAAAATCCACCTTTGACATTCCAGAAAGGGTAAAGGTAAAAGTTGGAAAACTATTGCCATGTTGATTTCCGCCAAGGACATCCACATGGAGACTGAGTCATGGGGGACAGGAAGAAATTTTTTAGGAAGATCATGGTGGACTGAGGTCTTTGTGTTCAAAGGTAATATGTTTTATTTATGATGATTTTAATCAAAGCAGCAAAACCTAAGAAAAGCAAGCCAAAATTTAGTAAGTATCCCAACTCAAAGCTTCAACATTTTACATGCTGTAATTTACTATGAATTTCAATCTCTAACTATAAAGCACACTCTTAGGCCACATATTTATGTAGTTAGAGTACTATAGAAATGAGTTAGTAGAGAAAGCTGGTCTCCAGCAGGCTAAGACACCAACTGACTTAGTCAGGGTTTCTATTCCTGCACAAACATCATGACCATGAAGCAAGGATTTATTGAGCTTACACTTCTACAATGCTGTTGATCACTAAAGGAAGTCAGGACTAGAACTCAAGCAGGTCAAGAAGCAGGAGCTGATACAGAGGCCATGTAGGGATGTTCCTTACTGGCTTGCTTCCCCTGGCTTGCACAGCCTGCTCTCTTATAGAACCCAAGAATACCAGCCCAGAGATGGTACCACCCACAAGGGGCCCTCACCCTTGATCACTAATTGAGAAAATACCCCACAGTTGGATCTCATGGAGGTACTTCCCCAACTGCAGCTCCTTTCTCTGTGATAACTCCAACCTGTGTCAAGTTGACACACAAAACCATCCAGTACACCAACTAAACACTGGTGTGTGTGTGTGTGTGTGTGTGTGTGTGTGTGTGTGTAAATTAGGAGGCTCTATGGTTGGAAAAATTCTGAATAGATTATTTTCGGTGTTTACTTGACATTAGAATATGACTATCACAGAGCATCTCCTTCCATCACAAAAATTCCATTCACGAAGATTTATGCTATTCTGGAACGATAATCAAGAAACCCTTCTCTGCTAGGGTGACAGTTCTTAAGAAGTGTCATTCCCTACACTCAGCTTCCTGAGTCCTTCCCCACACTGCTCGCTTATTTCAGGTAAATTCTGCCAAAGTGCAGACTGAACAGACTTTGCTAACAAGGGATCTTTTCCAGCTGGCCTCTGTAGCACTATCCTGAAGGGTTCACAGTCTTGTTGGTACCCTTGTTCAATCTCCTTGGTTTTTTGATGTTGTTGCTTTAAGGTGATTGGTTAGGGGATCATCAGTTGATTCTGTGCCATCTGTTCTGTTTGACCCAGGTTCTTGTGGCTGATCTGTGAGAATTCTGTAACTCCAACCTCCAACTCAGACATTTCAGGTAAATCGCTTTCATCTGCCATCTCTGTGTTTTTCCATAGCCTGCTTGCTTCAAGCTTCAGGAAGTTTCTTTTCAATGAACCTGCTGAATTTGATTAACAGTTCTGATGAAGGAACTGGTGAAGAAGTTGAGGAGTGTGTGTTTCTCCGTGCCTTCAAAGACTAGCCAGGTTCTCATTTTACTTCCTGGCTTTTCTTTACAGTGCTGTGAGCGTGCTTGGACTTTCTTTGAAGTAATCCATGGGAAGAATGCTGCTTGCTTCATTTGGGAGAGTGTCTTTCTCTGGCCCCAGATCTGTTGTATGACTTACACTTGATTTCCAGGGGGGGAAAAAGAGGCCGCTTTATAGGGAAATTAGTTTCTATTATGGGAAGTGGAAAAACATTTTCTTCTAAAGTCAGTTGTTTTTGAAAGTGATTATTTTTTATTAGATATTTTCTCTATTTACCTTTCAAATATTAATCCCTTTCCTGGTTTCCCCTCCAAAACCACTCTATCCAATTCCCCCCAACCCCACTTCCAGTGCTCACCAACCAACCCACTCCCACTTCCCTGTCTTGGTAGTCCCCTATTCTGGGGCATCGAGCCTTCTCAGGGCCAAGGGCCTCTCCTCCCTTGGATGTCCAACGAGGCCATCCTCTGCTACTGTACACATTCTGGCTTACAGAAAGACTACTTCTTGTTTTCCTCAGGCCGAATTCATCACTGATGGCATTCTTCATCATAAGGTCCATTAGATCATATCTCAACTCCTCTGTAGGCTGGTCTTGTGTGATGACCAAAGATAACAGGGATATGGCGTGGAAGGTCTGGCTGCATCCAGACAGTAAGTCCCAGCAGTCCTTAGATGGGCACTGAGACATTGATGCCTCTCAAAATTTACCTGCAATCTCAATAGGCTGGACTCTAGGTAACATGGGCTTCATTGTGGGTTAATGGCTCCAGACTTTAGGATGCTGGCATGCAGGTTGCCAGGAAAGTAGTTAGAGGTCTTGTACTTAGGTGGTCACCACTAGTCCTGGGAACCACTGGGTTACTGCCACCCTCCAGGACTCCCACAGTTTTGGTGACTTAATACATTTCCAAGTAGCATAATTGTACTCTTGTAAATGTGTCAACATTCCTGAATGTATATTCTAGATGTATTTTATGGTATTTAATATCTTATATAACAATCTAAGGAAACACAACTAATAAATATGCTGAAATGTTTAGGGCAGCCTATAGAGATAAGTAATTTAATTTGCAGTATGTCCAAATAATAAGATAGACTGTTGGATAGTTCCATATGTGCTCAAAAGAGGCAGCCTGGACTGTTAATAATGCTAACTGGTTTATAGGTGTTTAAGATATTTTTCCTACTCTGTGATAAAATAGTCTAACCAAAGCAACTTCAAGGAGAAAGGTTTATTTTAGCTAACGGTTCAGTGTTCAGTATATAGTGGGCAGGTCAACACAGCTGGTCACAGCTAGTCAGAAGAAGAGAACAATAAATGCAGTTATACTTGTGTTCAACTCACTTTCACCATTTACCTCAGTCTAAGAAATGATCCTGTGAGGTTTGGGGAGATGTTTTAGTTGGCAAAGTGCTTGTAAGAAGTATTCCGAAAAACCTGAGCAGGGCAGTAGTGGCACAGGCCTTTAATCCCAGCACTTGGGAGGCAGAGGCAGGCAGATTTCTGAGTTCGAGGCCAGCCTGGTCTACAGAGTGCATTCCAGGTCATCCAGAGCTACACAGAGAAACCCTGTCTCAAAAAAAAAAAATAAAAAGGAAGAGGAAGAGGAAGAGGAAGAGAAAGAGAGAAAGAGAAAGAGAGAAAGAGAAAGGGAAAGAGAAAGAGAGAAAGAGAAAGAGAGAAAGAGAAAGAGAGAAAGAGAGAGAGAAAAGAAGAGAAAAGAAAAGAAAAGAAGAGAAGAGAAAAGAAAAGAAGAGAAGAGAAAAGAAAAGAAAAGAAAAGAAAAGAAAAGAAAAGAAAAGAAAAGAAAAGAAAAAAGAAAAGAAAAGAAAAGAGAAAAACCTGGGCATGACAATATGTGCCTAGAAATCCCCAGTTGATAAGACAAGGGGAATGAGGTTCCTTGGAATTTGCTGGCCAGCTGCTCTAGTCAATGAGCAAGTTCTGGGTTTAGTGATACACTGTCTCAAAAACAAACAGACAAATAAAAAAATAGAGAATGGTTGGGAGAGATATCAGATATTGACCTCTGGCCTCCATAGGCACAAGCACAAGCATTCCCACACATGTTCACTCTTATTAGCACACACATACATTCACTAGTACACATAGGCACGAATATGTACCTACATGTATAATAGAGAGACAGAGACAGAAAGAGATAGAGAGGGAGACAGATGGACAGACACACACACATACACATACACACACACACACACAGAGAGAGAGAGAGAGGGAGAGAGAGAGAGAGAGCACAAATCTTAGTGGCAGTAAAAGAGGCCATAAAATAAATTGTGATTTATGTTAGATAATGATAATTGGAATAGAAAATCTAAAGCCAAAGAAGTTAACAGGAAGTCCCCGAATAGAGAGTTTAGAGGTCTGGAAAATATCCACGTATAAGTCAGGCAAGAACTTGCAAGATGTGAAGAGGTAAGCCATATATATATATGGAGTGTGAAGAGCAGAGGCCTGTCGGTTGGCAGCTGTACTTGAGGTAAGTATTAAGACATGAAGCTGAAATGAGACAGGCCTCTGGAGATAAAGACAGCCTCTTCCTTTCGGTAAAATAGGATGACACGAGAACCTTCTGGATAAAGATAAGAATGTTAAAAATGGCATTATTTAAAATTGTTGAGAACTACGCTGACTGTTTGCAAAGACACCGTTTGGAAGGACTGGATTGGAAGCAGAGTGGGTAGGGATGGGCCTTTGCTGTCATCTGACTTGGATCAGAAGAAAGACTTGGCCACATTAACTGTCCTGGACTCATCAAAGCTGAGTCAAGGGGTTTACCTTAGAGACAAAAGTAGGATCAGAAAGATCTAAGGCATTACTCCAAGATTTGTGGTGCAGCACCTGGAATGGTAAATGTCGGGCGGAGGGAGAGCATTTAGGATGGCCATCAGGAATCTGAAATCAGACATGTTGGGTCTAGCATCCTAGCTCTTACCCAGCTTGTTAAAGTGGTTGGGTGGCAAGTTTCAGAGGTATCACTAAGTTGGAAAAGTATACCTGGAAGTCAAGGACTAAGGCTGGCTAGTGGGTGTAATTTGGTTCCCGGCCACATGGAAGCACTATTTAAAGCACAGAAGTTGAAAGATCACCTACTGAGACTGCAAGGAGGGCTGAGGTGAGCAGAAGGATGCGAAAGTGGGAGGGACCAGGAAGGAAGAGCCAGAAAGCAAACAAATACAAAGCTTAAAGGAGGAGAGTGTGTCAGATGCAGCTGCTCAGTCAACAGGCCAAAAGCAACCCTGCCCACGACTCAGTCACAGTACAGCAGAGAACCAAAGGACAATGCCCATCACAGCCATCACTATGAGATATAGGACACCCAGGGGGAAGACCATGGCCATCGCTTCCACATAGAGGACACCCCTGGGGCAGACCATGGTCATTGCTTTCATACACAGGACACCCCCAGGAAAGACCATGGCCATCACTTTGAGATACAGGACACCCCTGAGGAAGACAACAGTCATTGCTTCCACATAGAGGATACCCCTGGGGAATACCATGGCCATTTTGTCCACATAGAAGTCATCCCAGGGGAAGGTCATCATGCTAACCCTGGGGAAGATCAGAGTCATGGCTTCCATGTAGGGGACACCCCTAAGGAAGACAATGACAATCCCAAAGGAGCCAAAACATGGCAAAAAAAATATTTAGTGAGAAACTACCTACATCACGTTGTTGGATTGACTTGGCCTGTTGGGTTACAAGGTTTTGCAGAGCAGGAAGAGGGTAGGGGGAGCACAGTTGATTGACTCATCAAATAAATAAATGAGTAAATGAAGCTCCATTTTCTTTAGACATCTGAACATGTAATAAGTAATTAAGTGACCTCACCTCATTAATAAATAGTCACACTTTGAAAGGCTTAATTCTAATCCACTTGACTAAATTACAATTTTCATTTAAAAAATATAATTAACAGTATAGATGTGAATTTTGAATGCATACTGATTACAAGGGAGATGGAAAGTTTACCACAATGCAGAGGACAGTGAATGTATATATGACACACACATACCCAAGCATTTGGGACAGTTCCAAGCATTTGATAGCATTTCTTCATTCACTTCATTCTGTTGCCGCGTTGCTTTGTTTTGTTTTCAGACAGAAAACATGGAACCCATGCTGGCCTGAGACTTGGTATGCAACCAAGAATGGCCTTGATCTCCTAATCCTCCTGTCCCCACCTCCTGCTGGGATTACAGGCATGAACAGCAGTGCCTGCAATGTGTGGTCCTGGGGATTGAACCCAAGACTTCGTGTACCTTAGGTATTTTACCAACCTAGCTGTTTTCTCCGCCTCAGTTGCAGTTGTAAAGTTTTGTTTTTAATTTTGATTTTTATTGAAGATGCTTCCTCACTCACTAATAAACTCGTGGCATGCTTTGTTTCTCTCAAAGGTTGCCCTGGTGCTTGATGGTAGAAGAGCTGTGGTGACACAGGCAAACCAAGTGACAAATATATTTCCTTTTAATGTATTTTTGTTTGTCTTAGTTTTGTTTCGCCTGTATGCATGCATATGTACCATGTGTGTATGTTTGGTGCCTGAGGGTGTCAGAGGGTTTCAGATGCCCTGGAAGTGGGATTACTGGTAGTTGTGAGCTACCATATGGGTCCTGGGAATCAAACCCACTCCTCCGCAAGAACAATAAGGCCTCTTACACTCAGAGCCTCAGTAAAGAGAGAAACATAGGAAGAACTATTTAGTTAAAGTTCTCTCTAGTGGATAGAGCATCCTTTTTATGCAGCATGTTATTAAGGTGTCCATATTGACCATGGTGGACAGACATGATGTCTCTTAGGAGAGTATGGAATTTGGTATCTCACAGTTCTGTAGTTATTGTCTCTCATTCTTTCTGTGCCTATCTCTCTACATGCCTCTGTCATGTATACATATGCATGCACACATACAGATTATTTATTCTAAGTGAGTAGGAGCCTCACCCCACCCCAGAAGATAAGGAAGTGATGTCAGTTCTCTTTCTTCTGTCTCTACAGGATTTTAGCCCCTTAGATTCCTAAATGACCATAACTACAAAGCCATCCCAAATATCTACACCTCATGCCAAATCTACTTAGCAATGTTTGCTAATTTTAAAATGTCTTTTCATCAAAGCTTCTGCAAAATGAGTATTATGTCACCCACATTAGGATCTTTCAAACTTCTTCCATGGATAGTGGAGATGAGAGGAGACCCCCCACAGTCTCAGTTCTTAGCAAACGTTCTACTCCATGGCAATGAAAAGCAAATTAAAATTACACATACACATACACAAACACAAACACACACACACACACACACACACACATACACACACATACACACACACATACACACACACACACACACACACACACACACACACGTGCATGTGCACAAACAGGCACGCAGCTAGCCATTGAGCTTGGAAAATGGCAAGATGTTTGTAAATGCTTGGTACAAAGAGAATTTTAGGCCGATGAAATTAGCCATCAGGAATGAAGGTCAAACAGTGCCCTTAGGGGTGGTTCAAAAGAATCTAACTCCTTTATTGGGTCTGAAATTTAAAAGTTTGTTGCAATTTTATTCATAGCAACAGCCAAAATGTAGAATCATCCATGATAATCTTCAGTTGATGAATGGGTACATTAACTCTGGTAACATTAAGACAGTGAAATGCTGTTTGTCAGTTAAAAGAAATTATCCATGGAGCCACTGAAAGACCTGAAAGAAATGTAAATGTACACTATTAAGTGAAGGAAGCCAGTCTGAAAAAGACTCATACTATATGACTCTACAACTGCAAGGCATTCTGGGAAAGGCAAAATTAGAAAGACGAAAAATATCAAGGGGGGACTTTAAGCCAAGAAAAATGTCTTCTCAAGCCAAGTTTTACAAATTTTGAATTAGTGGGCAACACACAAAATTGGAGATTTCACACACACACACACACACACACACACACACACACACACACACACACACCAAATGTTCTATAAAATTTGAAGATGCTTGTGTTGGTTTGAATAAAAATTGCCTCTATAGACTCATAGTGAGTGTCACTGTTAGGAAGTATGGCCTTGATGGAAGAAGTGGGTCACAGTGTAGGTTTTAATGGTTCAGATGTTCAAACCACTCTCAGGGTCATTTACTCTTCCTGTTGTCTGCAGATCCAGACATAGAACTCTCAGCTACTCTCCAGTACCATGCAGCCTGCATGCCGCCATGTTTTCTGCCATGATGACAATGGATTTAACCTCTGAACTCTAAGCCAGCCCAATTAAATCCCAATTAAATGCTTTCATTTATAAGAGTTGCTGTGGTCATGGTGTCTCTCCACAGCAATAGAAGCCCTAATTAAGACAACAGTACAGTAAGTCTGCAAAAAATTAACTATAGCTAGGAAACAATCTCCCTTTACACACACACAGTGTTGTACTGTGTCACAATTGATTTCTCTACCTCTGGAGAAGAGTCAAGAGTCACATACTTCTTCACAAAAAGTGGCCATTTCTACGACTCTTCACACACACACACACATACACACACCATATCAGAGTCAATATTTTGAAACTGAAAGGAAGCTAACACATATTATAAAGTTAGGATCATAGATATGTACTAGAAGAAAACCAGGCAGAGAAACTAGTACATGAGTCATCTGGCTGTTGCCTAACTGGTAACTTTCGAGTGTGTGTATGTGTGTGTGTGTGTGTGTGTGTGTGTGTATGTGTGCATACACACACGTGTGCATGTGCGTGTGCATGTGTGTGTGTGTTTGTGTGTGTATATGTGTATGTATGTGTGTGTATGTGTGTATGTTTGTATATGTGTGTGTTTATGTGTGTGTATGCATGTGTGTATGTGTGTGTATGTGTGTGTATGTGTGTGTGTATGTGTGTGTGTGTTTGTGTAATTTTAATTTGCTTTTCATTGCCATTGAGTAGGATGTTTGCTAAGAATTGAGACTGTGGGGGGTCTCCTCTCATCTCAATTATCCATGGAAGAAGTTTGAAAGATCCTAATGTGGGTGACATAATACTCATTTTGCAGAAGCTTTGTTGGAAAGACATTTTAAAATTAGCAAACATTGCTAAGTAGATTTGGCATGAGGTGTAGATATTTGGCTTTGTAGTTATGGTCATTTAGGAATCTAGGGGGCTACAATCCTGTAGAGACAGAAGAAAGAGAACTGACAGCACTTCCTTATCTTCTGGGGGGTGAGGCTCCTACTCACTTAGAATAAATAATCTGTATGTGTGCATGCATGTACACATGACAGAGGCATGTAGAGAGACAAGCACAGAAAGAATGAGAGACAATGACTACAGAACTGTATAAAGAATGTTTTATTGTGCCTATGAGATACAAATTCCACAGAAATTTGAAGGATGATGTAGGAGTGCATTGGTATGCTGATTACTGACAGCTTGCTGCTTGTTTCCGAGAACATCTCTGATTTCAGATCTGTGAAACAGATCCTCCTTTAAATGCTTTCTGTCCTCAGCAGGCAAGATGCTAAATTTTACAGTACTAGTAGGAAATGGTTGGCTCCCGAATCCGACATGCTGGTCTCGCTCTTCTTCAAAGCCTCTATAGTGCCTGATCCACTGCACACAAGGCTTGACTGTGACATGTGTATGCAGCAGGCAGCAGTCACCCAGGGGCCAGGGGTGGCCTGTTTCAGCTTGACCCTCAATCCTGATGGTGTTGTAGTAGATTACTTTCATGAAACACCTTATGAGGCACAACTCTTCTTGAGAGTCTAGGTGATGAATTTCTGGAAAGTTCCAAAGGAAGAATTTTCATCAAGGTTTACCAGACTGTTGCTCAGTAAAACATGGTTGTGCCCTCTTCAAGATTCAGGGATACACATATTGATATGTTTTAGAGTTCATACTTATCAACTAATCTGTGTTTACCCCCAAATTACCTTCTATAGTAATACATCTCTGTTCTAGTTTTTCTTTGGCTGAAATTGCTGTGCGATTTGGTGCACTTTGAGCTACTTTGAAACAGTGTTTTATTTTCCACCCAAACTCAAAAGATTTCTCTAGGGACCTACAGCTTGTGCCCATGTTTCAGGTCCTCCATATGATTTCAGTGAGGACCACCTTCTTGAATGGTAATCTATTGGCCATTGATTTATAGAACAGATACTGACTTCAAGATGACCATAGTATTTACTATGATTTTTAAAATTTGAGCTGGGTCGATAGAAACCTTCTGTATTAAGATCACAATAGTGGATATGATGGTGTAGAGTCACCAACAGTCACTGAAATGGGTGGTGAAAATAAGCGCATTAGTTGCAACTATAATAAATGTCAACACAGGTAGATGGGGGTGAGAGGCTACGCTTTAAAATTGAAACCAAGAATATACAATACCACAGGCCTGGGTTCCAGCCTTGTGGGGAAGAACAGACTACAAGAAGCTCATATACCAATACAGAAGGATGAGAAAGAGAAGAGGGTACACAGTAGATTCTTATTTCTCCCTCCTGCTTTTCCCATCTGCTTGTTTCTTGTCTGCTCAGTAAAAGTTTTATGCTCTGAGAAACTCCATTTTGCATAAAACTGTTCAGTCTGAGTCTCTTTTGCTTGTAACCAAAATGTCTAATACAGAGATAAAAGGTCACCATGGGTGGAGTGATCAGAGAAGTTAGAGGGAACAGAACAAGGGGCGTTGGATGTTCTAGGGGACAGAGAGGAGAGGCAGAAAGACATAGCAGTGACAATGTGAAGATAGCTCGGCGTGGAATACTGATGTATATGGTATCTGTGGAGACTGGCTCTCAAATCAGGGCAGTTTAGAGCAGGGGACTTTGAAATCAGATGCACTTGGGTCTAAATTTGATCATCCCTATTAATGGACTCATATCCTGAGCCCGGGGTCTCTGAGGTACAAGAAGTGGTTAAAGGTCTGAATGAAAAAGCTATTTAAAAATTAGATTATCTGACACAGAGATGGAAATGATATTAATAGTGGTGGTATTAATAATGGTAGGGGTGGTTATTGATGGCTGTGATGATGGGAAAAAAAGAATACCCATTGTTTTTTTTTTAAATTCCAAATTAATAAGTTGGTAAACTGACAAATTACTAACCACAACATCATCCATCAGAATGGAAACAAATGATCCCCCAAGCAACAGGAATAGCTTTCCAAGAACATGCTGTTCCAGACTGATTCCCTGTCCCTTCCCACATTTCTGTAAGACAGAGGAAATAGGGGCATGCTCTTGGTATGATATGTCCATCTATGACATTGGATAAAGGAACCATAATACCTAACTTTGACATCTCTTGGCACAAAGAGCCTAGAGTTCTGAATGTGTAGGTCTGAGCTTTAGAAAGCCTTTCTCTGTACTGACCTAAAATCTGTGTGCTTGCATTTAGTTTTGCTGTTAGGAAGCCTACCGACATTCTCCTTCCTTTGACTTCTGAGGAACTTTCTGTCTTCCTTCAGATATTTTCTCCTGTATGACACCAGCCCTCTGTTTTCCACGCTGCTCTTCAAACAAAGTAATTTCTTAATGCTTTAGCTCCTTTTCTTCAGAACCTTTTTGGGGCACGACCCTTCTGAAATGTGGAACTCTTGGAACTGGTTATACCATTTCTGATGTTTTCATGTTTGTGCAGATTACAAAAGGACTGATCTTCAGGATGCATTAATATTTTGAGTCTTTTGATTTTAGTGCTCAGATCATATTAAAGGGGACACATTGCAGTGCTGACTCATTTTGAACTTGAGAAGAACAATTTTTTTATTTTAATCTAAATCTAAACTTCTAGCTGTGCTCTTATTATTGATCAAAAAAAAAAAAAAAAAAAAAAAAAAAAAAAAAAAAAAACCAAAAACCAAAAAACAAAAAACAAAAGAACCTTAAACTCTCAGGCTTGCCATTATCCTTCTTGCTATTTCAGTATAGCCTGGCAAAATCTACATTTTGTCACCAGTAATGCCTTTCTTGACCCCATATCCTCTCTAGTTTGTGTCTGCATTGTCCCAGTTCAAGAGCCACTAGAAAAGTGTTGACTAGGACAGAAGCAGCTATGGAACCCTGGAGTGTGCCCAACAATTCCCTTCCTTCTTGGTTGAGTTTCCTTCATTGTAAGTCTCTCCAAGACAGGTCAACTCACTGAGAATGTTTGCATGCTGGTCACCTGCCATCCCTTTCCATGGCAATCATATTATAGATGAGTGTGCTACTTCAACACCTGCATACAGCACCCATTAATACAGTACAACCTTTCCCTAGCCACTCTCTGCCACTATACTCTTCCTGCCTCTAGTGAGCATGATTTTCCCTTAAGACCACATCCATTTAGAGAATATGCAGTACTTGTCCCTCTATGCCTGGCTCATTTTACTAAAATGAGTCTTTCAACCCTTTCCATTTTGATGCAAATGACACAGTTTCTTCCTTCACACAAGGGGGAAAATTCTCCCTTGTATGTATGCACCAAAATTCTGGCCTTATATGTGGCTTCTAGGGATGGTTTTGCTTCTTGGGGATGATATTCACTTTCTTATCTGTAAATTGGGTAAATTGATGTCAGGTTGTAAGACCAAGATTCAAATGAGGTAAGATGTATCCTTGGCTATACTGGTGCCTGACACTGGGGTTATATGCCAAATGGCAGCTTGAGTAATGATGTAAATTTTGTTGATTTGTACTGTGTGGTGTTCACTGTAGACACAATCTCTCTGCATGGTCTTTGTCTCACACATTCTTCATTTACTTGGTTAAATGGAAGATTTCATTTAGAAATGTTGGAAGCTCTAGATAACTGTATGAGCTGCTTTCCAAATGTGTGGATGGGTGAGAGAGGGGGGAGGAGGAGGATGAGGAGGAAGAGGAAGAGAGAGAGAAAGAGAGAGAGAGAGAGAGAGAGAGAGAGAGAGAGAGAGAGAGAGAGAGAGATTTTTCACTTGTTGAAATTCTTTTTACATTAAGCAAAGACATTCAGAGTCAGGGGACAGCGCAAGATGGGCCCAAGAGCTCCCATTGCCTGAAGCACACAGCTGGCAAACATAATTCTAATCCATGCTCAGCTCCCTTTGAGGCTCACGATGCAGACTGTCCTATTTTATCAAAAACAGTGAGTTCTAGGGAGACACCAAACAGATGACAGCTGAGCAGTCTTCCTGAACAGAGCAGAACACATGGTCACACACAATATTTGTAAATAAATTAGCAAGGATGAAGAATTCAGGACTGAAATGGAAAGAGGGCAAGACTCTCTTCCCTTAATTGAAAAGACTTGACTGACAAAGGACAAAGCATGGTTTACTTTCATGGGGGAGGGACTTGGAACGAGGCAGCCTGTCTCTGCTTTCAATTCCATGCCTGATTAAACTTTCAAAGAGACAGTGGTTTTAGTTTGGCTCCCCCCCTCCCGAAAAAGCTAATTCTTAGCATAAATTAATGGCGAATGATTAAGGCATAAGAAAGCATCTTATATAACGGAGTTCTGAAAAAAATCAGTCTGGAAAAAGAAATAGCTGAGGGTAGAGGAGATGGTTGTGCAGATAAGCCCCTCTCCTTGCAAGCATCAAGACCTGAGTTCAAGTGCCTAAACTCATATTTTAAAAACCGCAAGTATGATCGTGTCTTCTTTTAATCTCCATACTGAGATGGTAAGGACAAGTAGATTCTGGCCCGTTAGTGTAGCCTAATCTGTGAGCTCTGGGCCAGTTTGTGAGAGACTCTACTTCAAAAATAAGGTTGACTACTGGCATTCAGAAATACAAATACAATGTACACTTACAGGCACACACACACAATCTATCTATCTATCTATCTATCTATCTATCTATCTATCTATCTATCTGTCTGTCTATCTGTATGTATGTATGTATGTATACACACACGTATATGTTATCTGTGAATGTGATTCTACTAGTACCAGTCATTCTGACTCTAATAGACTACTCTGTATTAATGTGAAGTATTTTTCCTAATAGAGCATATTATCATCCTTACTGTCCGTCTGCTCATCCTTTCTCTTTACCTTCTCTGCCAAGGTTGCCTGACAGTCACGTTGGTGACCTGTGTGCACTTGGCAGAAGGAAGCTGAGGCACAGGCCTGGTGTGGGGAAAGATGTCTTCTCAGTAATTCCCCTGTGCCCTTGTTAGTTTTCCTCTCTCACCTGAAATCTGGTCTGTGTGCAAGAAGGAAGGAATGAGGGGAGGAAAACAGATAGGGGAGACTAGACTGAGAGACAGACAGAAAGGGGGGAGGGAGGAGGAGAGATAAAAGCCAAAGACAGAAGAGGATTAGTGCTATACAGACAAGCAGGAATAAAAAGGAAGCAGAGGGGGGTCTTGATGGTGTCCTGGCTTTTTGGCTGCTGTCCACTGTGCAAGATTGATTCTATGATAACTTATCAAGGGTAGAAAGAACTTTGCGCTTTGGATGAGATTTCTGCTTCTGTTGCCTTAATCGGATCTCAGCTCGGAGGCCCTCCATTGACTCAATTCCCTCTAAGGCATAGATAATAGAATCTCAGCTTCAGAAAAGCCTTTGAGGTTGTCCAGTTCACGTTGTAGGGAGAGGAACTGAAAGCCCTGTGAGAGGAGGACTCGGCCAAGGTCATCCAGCCAGCTGTGGCTGCAGCTGTATCAGCAGCTATGGCCCCAGCCCCCAGTGTGGAGCTGGGCACGTTTGTCACGGCTGCAGGCACAGGCTTGGCCCACTGCTCACCGTTCTCATTATCTCTACTTTGATGTCACTCGGAGCTTTCCCGAAAATGTGATCAGACAAATGCCAGTTGGCTCGTGCATTCATTTCCTCTTCTTATGCCTTTCCAGGAGGCCAAAGAAACAGGCCGTCCTATGAATTCTAAACACCTTGGCGAAGTATAAAAGTTCACCACAATCCCCCCTCCTCCACAGTGCTACAAGGGTTCATGCTTCAGTGACCCTAATCCACTCTTTTTTGCATCCTCCTAAGTACGGTCCATCCCTTTTATCTGGAAAAAAAAAAAAAAACCAACCATCCCCCCCCCCAAAAAAAAAAACCAGCATAATAATGTCAACAACTGGACTGGATTGGTTGCATACAAAGCCTCACTAACAATTATTAATTGTAAGTCACCAAGATTGATTACCTAGTGACTATGTTCTGAACAAGCAGGGGTATTCAGAAACCACAAAGCAGCCAGTCCCAGCTGCTTCTGGGGCTGAAGGGCAGAGTTAATTGTGTTGTTCTGGGAATTATCATCAGGCGGAACTAGGGGTCAGAGAGGGAAATAGACCATTCTAGGTGTGCCAAGGAGGACAAGGTTGCCACCAAAAGGTAAGGTGCATGTAAAAACCAGGGGCTGAACAGAAAGGCTACAGGCATGCTCTGCCAGTCTTTTGTTGTTGTTTGATTTCTGCTAAAGTTGCAGAACTAGTAGTGAGAACAGGAAATTCTAGGGGCTGAGCAGAGACCTACACATACGCCCACCTCCGTGAGCGAGCGCTAGTACATTTCACTGTGTTGCCTGTCATGGAAGCTCTGATTGGTGTCCTGCCGACTGGAAACGTGCTGACAAAGAATCCTAGGAAATGTGATTCCTAAGTTTTCCTTTTCCTTTCTTTCTTTCTTTTTTTTTTTTTTGAAGATTTATTTATTTATTTTATGTATGTTAGTATGAGTACACTGTAGCTGTCTTCAGAGACACCAGACCCCATTACAGATGACTCTAAGCCACTATGTCATTAGTGGGGCTTGAACTCAGGACCTCAGGAAGAGCAGTCAGGGCTCTTAAACGCTGAGCCATCTCTCCTACCCAGTCTTTTCTTCTTGATTATCCCTTGAGATACAAGGGATAGTACAGAAGTTGGAAGATGATGCCAGACTGGATGAAGCCCAGATCATATTAGTGGTTTTTATTGTGCTGAGGGACACCAGAGACAAATTACATTTGAGGACTTCCATCTCTACTCTAAGTAAACAGGAACTTTTCCTCATTAAATGAAGTAAAATACCTCCCTCTAATCACCAAAGCATGCCAAGTAATACCGACTCAGGGAAAGATAGCATACCGAACATGTCACACTCAAAAAACAAAGGCAGTAAAGGCTACAGCCATTCTGTATCTACTGATAACATTAGAGGTCAAGACACTTTTTCTCTGAACACTTTACACTTCACGGGCTATCTGTTCCTGCTTGCACCTATTTCAGTCTGCCATGGTCATGAATACGTGTGCCTGTACTCTGACACATCTTTCTTTACCATAGAAGTGGGCTTGCTTAGCTCTGGAGACCATATCTTTTTGATCCCTTGTCTAAACACAAAGCCAAATAGCAGCAATACACAAAAGCAAAACACAAACGAACAAAAACAACTTAACAACAAATTCACCAGCCCTCTCGTCTTAAAGTTCTGGGAGGAAGCAAAGTCTAGCAACATCATAGATGTCTACCAATTTAATATGTGTAGTACCTAGCTGGTCCATAGAACTCTTATGATAGCATCTGAATCTAGGTATCCTCCAAAGAACGATTTTACATTCATGCCCTCATTATCAAATCTGTTAATTGCAAGTGACAGAAACCCAGTGCAAACAGCCCCACGCCAGTGGGAGGAGGACACAGCTCTTCTGACTAATAGTGCTATGGGGGTGTTCCTGGTTCCGTGTGAAGTTGGCAGGCAGGGTGCTTTAGTGTCAAAAACAATCAGTGTCTGTCCATCCCTCAACTCTCTGTCTGTCTTCATTCTCACTTGCTTTCCCTTGGGAGAGTTCTAGATATGATCCCTTTAAACCCTGGAGGAAGATATTCTTCTCTCCTTTCAGCTTTAGCAAAGACCCAGCAAGTGCTAGTTACCTTAAGCCAGATCCTGAGGCCACAATACAGAACAAATGGCTCTGGAGCGCAGGTTGGAAAATTCTAATTGCTACAGTCAAAAATGATCCCCCATAGATGGAATCAACTCAGTCCTGTGTGGGCTGGGAGTTAAGGAGGCAGCATAGATTCTAAAAGGGAAATCAAAACATTCTCAATCTTTGTCAGTCTGCTTCTCATCTATGCTAACAAAATTCCCGATACAGTCAGCTTATAAAGAGAAAAGATTTATTTCAATTCAGAGTTTTAACCAGTTGCTTTGGATCTACGATAAGGTAGGATCCAACAGGCATATGTGGTACAACCAACCCACTTCTCTCTTCATCCAAGGACAAAAGGCAGAAGAGAATAACTATAGTTTCACAATCGCCTTTGAGGGATATAATATAGCATCAATAACCTAAAGATTTCGCAGTTGGCCCTGCCTTTAACAGACCCCCGCTTCCTCTCCATAGCTCCATCCTAGGGAGTCAGACCTATAATCGCATAGGGAACGAGGTCTAAACCACAGCACAGTGAAATGCGGCCTAGGCAGATAAGACCCACATGTTGGTCTCTCATTGCGTTCCAGGTTTCTGCCCACACGCTGAAGAGCAGGTGCCGGAAGGAAGTAGACTGTATCGTGGCTGTTCAGCCGAGCATCTTAATGGTGCTTTAAGTAGTGGTAGTGCCTCAGCCATAGGCATCCCACTGGAGCGAGATCAGTAAGTAAGGCTGGGCAACCAGATGAAGCTTAATTAATCGGGGTGAGTAGAACATACTTTCCTGAGGTATTTCTTGGTGTGGTTCGTTGAATGAGATGAAGAGCCATCTTAAGCCAGCAGCATATGATCATGTATTTTTCTTCTCTTCCTTTTTAATTTTCATAGCAACAGTGACTCTCTTACACAGACACACACACACACACACACACACACACACACACACACACACGGTGCATGGGTTTGGGAACAGTCAGGCTCTTTTGTGTCCTTTCTCAGAAGCAGTGGCTTTTTTCCTTTTAGCTTTCTCACTGAAGTAAGTGAAGACTCTGAAGCTTTTAACAGCCAAGAGCCCATAGATTTCATGTCATTTAGGTTGCAAAGTTCCTGGTTTCCTCGTGCCAGAAACAGACCCTACCCTATCAACCTTGGCTTTGTAATTTATGCGTGGCCACAAGGACCATGGTGTGGGCAGGCAGTGACCTTTTAGATTACTGCCTAAGCCTTCATTAAGAAGAGCATCCAAAATGACAGCCATGCCTCTAAGGAAGGCCAGCATTCCACACTGGTAGCCCAAGCAGTGACAATTGACTTGGCGTGGGATTCTCCTCTCCAGGGCCCCCATGCTGGGAGCCAGGGGCACAAGACAGTGTGTTGGCAGATTCCAACCACTTAGGAGCTTTCCTTTCTGACTCTGCTTTGTAAGAATGCATCTAGTTAAATCCACAGGGTCATTGCCTGAGGCTTTCAAAACACTAGGTTTTATGAAGGAATTCAGACCTGGAATCCAAGGTTCAGAGCCCAGACCTTCAAACAGATTAATCGCCATGGGGAGCAACAGAAGAGCTTCCCAACTTTAGCTTCATCCTGTGCCCTAGCAACCATGGGCCCCTATTCAGCAGACCCAGGTCTGCAGTATAGTCTGTTGGACAGAGCGCTAGGCAGGGTGCCAGAGAACTGGGACAGACTCATTTCAGCCCTGCCGCTGGCTCCCCATGTTCCCCCTTGAGCAGGTTCTTAACTGTTCTGTCTGCATTTGCAGCTTATTAAGTTAAGAGGACGACAATAATACACCGAGACACATAATTCCAGGATGTGGAGAATGAGGGAACAGGTGGATGTGTGTTTTGTGGGCAGGCAGGAGTCCGGTGTCTAGAAGGCAAGTAAATCATTTGCAATGGAGAAAATATCTTGTTTTGTCTGGTGGGTAAAATAAGTGACTATTTACTGGTGGGACATTTGCTTTCTTAGGAGATGAGGAAAGAAAAAGGAATAATAGGCAGACAGAGATAAATAAGACGGAACAACAAATTAAGAATTGATTGTGTGACTGGTGAGTTCAGTACAATGACCCATAAGATTTTGCAGAAACATATATTTAAATTCAAAACTTTATTTTTTTTCCAATTTAAAAATCATATCCCCCATGGCTCTCCTATGAGAAGCGCTAAACAAAGGGTCTGTCATGTCAGCAAAATAACGAATTTTAAATAGTAATCAGCGGCTTTAATGAGCAAGCTGACAGTTCTGTGCGCCAGATGAGGAAACTGCAAAGATGTGTGTGGTTTGGTAACAATATCTAGCAAGCATTTATTAAATTCTTTTGGTATGGGCTTTCTTTTATGTTCAGTAATCACCATTTCTTCCTGTCAATAGCTGCAGAAAGTGCTGTGTGTATAGGGCATCATGTTTTACAGACTTGGAAATGGAGGTTCATATACAGTGGTTAAATAGACTACCCTGGGTATGTTGAGATATAATTTAAACTCAAGAAGTTAGTTGATTCTAAATGGAGTACTAGCCTCTTCCATTTCTGCCTAGGATTAGTCTAGCCAGTGCTATCACAAGAAACTAGACTGCCTAGAACTGAACATGTCACCTACAAAGAGATGCTAAGTCCAGGTAGGATCCTCAGACTATCAAATAAAGATACTATGTGTCCAATCATATTTTAGTTTCAGATAAACGATGTTAACTTACAGAAAGTGAAGTCCTTGGACAATTTGGGAACAGTTTGGGAAATCCTGTTATTGATTTGAAAATGTATCTGGTTAATCTACATTTCATCTTAGCAACTTACAACCTTCTTCGTGGGATTCATGGTCACTGGAAGACAAAGTTCTCTCCATAACCTTGGCCAATTCACAGTACAAAGATCAAGATCCACACAGTGGCTTCCTCCTTAGTTTCTCCCTTCCACCTAAACGGATGTTAAAGATACTTACTTGTCCATGTTGGATGAAATCTAAGTGCCTTAAGCACTTATTATAGACCTGGGTGACTGAACATGAGAGAGACATGAGTACCAGGCAGAAAAGTGACACCCATGTATGAATGGGCTGTTATATTTTGGGAGGAAGTCAGATGCAATACTTTCTGCTCAGATAGCAAAAACAACTCTATGCCCTCTAAGCTGCCTGGAAACCAGACACACATGCATGCGCATGCACAGAAACACATATAGACACACACAAATACACAGAGAGAAACCGAGAGACAGAGACAGACTGACAGATGGATAGACAGACACAGGATTGAAAATCATTTCTGAAGCTCTATCTTTTATCAACCTAGATTTTCACCCATAGTATCTATCTACCTCTTCTTCTTAGAGATTAAAGTCATTAGCTGATTTTTTTAGGACAGTAGCTCCCCAGAAGATAAAAGAGAGTTTAACTTCAAGTCTTAAATGCCATTGAATTACGAGCATGTAGGTGTTAATATTGCTTATGGAGATTCCCAACAATTCTCCTATGTCTTACATATGACAAAGGCCATGGGAAATAATGATAACCACTAATAATACCTCTAAGCAGAGAGTGTGTGCATCACCTTACCTTTCGGGGTATTGAAAGGGCAAATGGCGTGAACATCAGCATGAAGAAGGATGTGCAAGGGTCTGGCATTCAGAAACAGTGAGTTTATAGTATCCTAGAAGCAGATATAAAAACGTCCATTTTCTGTGAGTGTGATGCACTTTGATCATAAGCATCTCTTATACCACAGAAACCAGAAATCACCTGCTGGTTATTTAGCTTCAACTTCCATTTGACTGCCCTGGTATAAGCAGGATTTTAAATTCAGAAGATTTTTTCTTTTATCAGAGCGCCACTTCCTGAGTAGACCCACGGTTGAAATTGGTAATCTGTTCAATGAAGGAAAGTGTGGTGCAGAGTTGTAAGAAGTGATGTGGACAAACAATAGGTTTATGTTCTTTTGTTTGTTTGTTTTGGTTGGTCTTTTGTGTGTGTGTTGGTGAATTAAATAAGTAGGTGTGAGACTTAAAAACTCTGCCATATGAAAAGGTCTTGGGAGACCTCTGAAATACATCTTCAACGTCCTTTGTCTAGGCTCAAAACTCAACCTCTGATTTTTCAAATGGTCCATGGTATACTTAAAGAGGGTGTCTTCTACCATGAAAAGTGACATTTGGCCCAAAGAGAAAATGCATCTCAGATTACTTTCCTGTTGCTAACCTTGAAAAAGGCTGCTCGTGAGCGACTGTAGACATGCTCAGAGATGGGCTTACAAATGCTAAAGCCAGTTATGGATTTCAATCTGGCCAGTGACAATTTATCTTCTTGTTCCTTTTATCCTCATCCAAGCCATTAGGTAATCAAGTTTAGACTATTCGCATATGCATTTCCAATATTTATCTTCAGGCCATTTAAACCAAGGTGCATTTCCGTGATTAAAAGCGGCTCAATAAGGGGAGTTATGAAAAATGACTATAAAAGAAGAAAATTGGAGAGATAAGCTAAATAAACGAAACCAATTAGAAAACAGGCTTCGCAAAGAGATGAAAATACATGTAATTTTGTGGAAGAAATAGATAATGTTAGTTAAAGGTTTATAAAGTGCTTGGGGGGAAATGAGAGAGTCAGCCATTTAATGTGAGGTAGAAGATGAGCCGGCAATCAGTGGACTTGATGGAGTGGGGAAATAAATTACCCCAGATTCAAGGCTTTAAATGGGGTTTCAATAGTGTTTTGAGACAGAATGTCAGAAGACCAGCATCGGTGAATTACAGGAGATCAAGAGGGGAGGTAATGAATGTGCTCAAGGAGTCCGTGGTGAGGGAAAGGGCGAGAAGGGTTTCTACGAGATGGAACTGGGTTTGAGCATTAATGAATAGCTTATTGTGGCTGAAATATGAATATTCAGGAGGAACACAAGATTGTCAGATTAAGTAGTTAAGAAATGATAGGAACCAAACAGGAAGTAGAGAAGGGAGCAGCAGACAGAAAGTGACGTGCGGGCTTTAGTTTTTATTTAAAAAAAAAAAAGAATAATTTTAACAGTCCTGATTGCAAACTGAGGAGCTGCGACAGTAAAAAGCAATAATGAAAGAAGGGAATGTGGAAGGAAGAAGAAGCTATGACTCCTTTCTGAGAAACAACAACAGAAACTAAATGATATTTGGTAATTCTTAGTCTTTTAGGGGTTGCGAATTCCCATATAGCATACCCATTTGTTTCTTTCTTTCAAAAAAATGTATTCAAGTGCCATAATTTGTAGGCTTTTCTTTTCTCATGTATAAGCCTGCTGGATCAATGTTTTCTCACTATTATCCTGAATATGGATCTTATCTTCCACAGTGTTTCAAGGCCAAGGGGCTGGCTAGTTTCTGCCTACCGTTCCCACCTGTGAAAAAGCACCTGTCCTTTGTGGCTTTGCCTGTTTAACTCTTCTGCAAAGGGAATTGGAGATGCAAAATAGAGTCCTATGTTAGGAGTGGGGGACCCAGATGTAGAGCGAAAGTTAAATTCAGAAATAAGCACTCTGAGTAGAAGGCTAGGACAATATTAAGCAATAAGAACCAATTCAAGCAAATGTCTGACCGCTGGGGAGGTCAGGTTGACCATGAGGGAAGAAAGGCGTTTCAAGTTGAAAATTGACCGTTAGCTCCTGCCTCATTTCGCCTGACAAGGGCTACCCACATTCTTAACACAAATGGATGTTTTTCTTCTTCTTGGGCAGGCAAATCCATTACATAATTTTCTAAAAAGGGTTGTCTTCTTTCAGTGATAGCTGTGGAGTGCTTGCTGCCTTGTTAAGATGAATCGTCTTAGGCTTCTGTCTGTGATCTTGAATTTGACCTGACTCCTCCCAAGAATTTTCTAAGGCACCACTGTAGAGCTAAGATGAATTAAACAGTTGAGGGAAAGCTGAGACATTCATCTGGTAGACCTATTGGTTGAGAATTTTACTCTCATGCTTTGTTTTATTTTGGCTTTTTTTAAAAATGAAAGTTGAGCTGCTCTTCATTGGCAATCACAGCTGACAGACACAAAATAGATGATGACACTTCATGCAGACATTGGCATGACTAGCAGTTGAATCTCACAGGTGCTGATGCCTTTGCTGTCCTGACATTGGTTCCCTAATAGACTCAGTTGCAGAAGGTAGAGATTGGTTTTCTCTCTCACTGAATGACCACTGGAATCAGGTCTCTCCTATTAGGCACTAATAAAGCTACCTTCCTCCTCTGAAGCTATTTCCCAACACCTGCAGGATCCCAGGTCTCCATTTGTGGTCTTCTATTGCGAAACCAATGATGGCTTTTTCTATGAAGCAGTAATCTGTGTTACTGAGTGCTGGTACTTCTTTTTAACACCAGCATGGTAGATCTCTTCCTAGTTGAAGTGCTAATGTGGCACTTCCGGGAATCAGAGAGCACAAACAAAGAGTCAGAGATGGCCTTGTGCACTTCAAAACTCTAAAAATCACTTTCAGTAGACTTACAATGTGATCGGCTCTCCCCTCCCCCCCAACCAATCTCATCAGATGGGCAGCACTTATTTCAGTGGAAAACAACTGAGGAGTGAGTTTGTAAGCATGAGTTCTTCTGGGGTGGGGGAGGGATAGCTAAAGAAAGCAAGCACATTTCATGGTGCCTGGTTAAGGCTTTGGATCCTGGGGAAGGGATTTGAACGGTCTAGTGCCTCCTATAAATTGAAATTCTGTCTGGATTTGCTTGAGTCTGGGTTTGAAAAGGTTGGAGTATTTGCTTCCTCACCACTGTTTCTTCATCTCCCTTTTCCTTCTTATCTCTTCCCGCTGGCATTGCAAATCCCCTTACAAAACTTTATTTCAGAATATAAGAGAAGCTGGCCTTGTGAGCCTATTCAGAGTTCCCTGTTTCTTTTCCACACTTCCTTTCTTCGTTTCTTTCTCAAGTTCCGCTAGTGGCACAGTTAGTGGGTGGGAATTACAAGGCAAAGATGCTGCTGGACCTGCAGCATGAAACAGATATCCATTCTTGCTGTGGAAGCCGTCATCTTAGACCTCCAGAGAGGAAAAACAGATGGTCATCATTCACAGTAACCCGGATGACCAGGGACTGTTAGGAGAGATGTTTTTCCCTGTGGGGATAGAGCAGCCAAGAGAGTCTGGGAAAGTTCTACTAGGGCTTTTGATATTTTTATGCCCAGCAACAGGATTACCAGGTTGTTGAGGAAGATGAAGTATTGATTGATGATGAATTGATAAATGAATGAAAGAGGGGGAGGAGAAAGAAGTGGGACTGAGGTGTCATCTTGGTCTTGGTGAGCAAATCAACATCTGACTACAGAGAGTCACATGGCTGATTTGAGAACTCAGCTACTTAAGAAGATAAAGCATGGATATAGTCTGAACCCATTGAGGGCCTGGGTAGTGTGTGTGTGTGTGTGTGTATGTTCCTCTCTTTATTGTTCTGTCAGTGCATAGACTATACATTTTTAAAATTTATTAAAATAGGTAAGTATCCTCAAAGATCCACGTGTTAAACAGATAAACTACAGCCTGTGTGCTACTGAGAGGTAGTGGAACCCTTAAGTAACAGGAGGTGTGCCCTTAAAGGGAGGGTCCTGGGACCCCAGCTCATTCTTTGCAGTGATGAGAACAGCTTTTCTCCCATCGTGCCCTCCCTTTGCAAGTTTACTCTGCCTCACCAAGAGCAGTGCAACCAACTAAACAATGGTCCCGCCTTCAACCATGAGTCATCCGATGACTCTCTGGGTCGTGTGTTACTGTAATCAAAAGCTGATTTCCAATAGTCAAGCACATACAGGAGGGCTTATCATCTGGGCATAAGATCGACCTTTACTGTTGGCAGCTTGGCGAATAGCAAAGGCTGAAGCATAGACTCAGATTGGATATTCTATTCCTTATTACTATGAAAGGCATTCATTAGTATATATTATGTAGTATTGTATTACTAGTATATGCTAGTATATATGTGTATGCTCATATATATGAATATGCATATATTAATGTACACTAATATATACATATATTTTACAAATATATATAATATACAATATGCATAAATATATGAATATATATACATGTGTGTGTGTGAGTGTGTATATTTTCCTATGGCACTGTTCTGAAAGAGTAACCCTACTGTAGTCACTTCTCTTACGACTCTGACAAAGTACCAGACAGAAGTGACTTAAGGGAGGAAGGGTGGATGGTTTTTTGGCTTTAAGAGGGCATCATGTTGGGGAAACCATGGCAAGAGGAGAATGTGATGGCTCCTGGCTCACATGTTAATAGACCAAGAAACAGAGAGAGAGCATATTAGATATAGGGTCCATATGTAATTCATAAGGTCTACTTCCAGCATCCCACTCCCTCTAGCTAAGTCCTGTCTTCTAAAGGCTCATCCAATTCCCCAAACAACAACAGCTGGGAATCCAGTATGCAGATAGGTGAGCCAGAGGAGGCCGTGTTACATTTTAAACATTAACAAATGTCTAATAAAACAAAATTAGGGATTTCAAAGGTTTCCTGAGACAGGCCCACGTATATATGCAATTTGGAACAATTACCTAATTTCAGGGCCTCAAAATCTCTTCTGTGAAATAAGTCAAACAGAATGGCTTGAAGTTTCCTTCCACTTTTGAGTTTATTTCCCCCTGTAGGAATTATCCAGCAGGTGTCTAGCGTCGCGCCTTGCTCGCATTATAACAAGATAGCTTGCAGGCGTCATTGGAGGCCTACCCCAAAGCATCGTCTTTCTCTTCCAGTAAATGGGCCTCTGGAGAGCCCCTCAGCCGAAGCTACCTTCTTAAGCAAATTAAAAGTTTTATTGGCGAAATATAACTTGATAACGTACATGCATTGTCATTAGAACTTAACAAGAAGGAATATTCAATTCGAGACACCAACAGAAGAGCAGGCAGAACTGTGGATGCTTAGTAATTGCATTTTGAATTTGAAGGCGGCCCAGGTCTCTGGAAGGAGCTTCTGTATAGCCTCTCCCTTTAAATGGATTCTCTAGAGGAAAAGCCCTGTCGCCAGCTCCCGTTCCTTTCCTTCTGCTTGGGACTTCACTTGGGCCCGGGTTAAAAAAAAAAAAAATCTTTCAGTGCCTCCAAAGCTTTGGCCTGGTTGAGACATGGCTCTGTTCACTTCTCTTCTCGTTGGATGCCCCTGGCATTGTATCCACTCCCGGACTCTGGGATTCGAATAGCCCTGCAGCCAAGATCTGCTCTAGCTCTAAATGGCCTCAAGCAGTGTGAGGCTTTGTGCCTTTGAAGCCTAGCACCTCTGGGCTTGTGGCTTCGGTTCTGAAACCCCCGTGTGGCCTGTTCCCCCTCAGCACCAATCCTTCAATAAATTGGTTGTCCTAACTCCTGGCAAATACTAGTCCTTGGGGCTGACTTGTCATCAGGGGTCTAACCTTTAACTTTTGCTTTTTCCCAATGAGAAAGAGGGAAATAAAAGTCCAGCCAGTTTCTAATGTGTTCCGGCTCAGGTTCTGGGTGCCCGCCTCTCAGGCAGCTCAGAGGCTGCCTCAGAAACTGAAAAGGCAGCCTTCCCAGGGCGCCCAGCCCTCATGAATATTGATGGCCATCCTGAATTTCCTGTCTCTGCTCTCAGACCCAGAAGTTTAAGCACAACTTCAACCCACTCTTTTCAAGTAATGAAAACTGTTATTTATTTATTCATTTATTTTTTAAAAAATGCTTTCTCGAAGAGCTCGTTTGCTGAAGGAGCTAAGGAGTGAAAACAGAAAAATCTCCAATAACTATTTCTTAAACACACGCATGGCTTGGCATACGCCTGCATCCATAGCAATAGTCTTTAACACCATGGGTTGAACTCCTCTAGACAATGAGGTACAGGTTCAAGACAGTCCACACATTAACCTTCGCTGGTTATTTTCCAGGAAATAAGTGTCCTTCTATTCTAAAATTTCACCGCTAAACTGGGCTGTTAATATTCGACCACATCGAGCGCTAATTTTACGTCAATCTTGTGCCCGATAAATATTTTCAAATAACCTAACATGCTTAAGTATGGTAACAGACATTTATAAAGCCAGCTACGTCAGACGTGTAGGCAAAAGCATCAGAGTTCAGGGCCAGCCTTAGATAACCTAGCTGTACTATTTCTTAAATTACTGAATGCATGAATGAATGGATGGATGAGGGAAGAAATGAATGAATGAAATATTGAGTTGTCCTCATCCTCCAAGACCTCCAAGATGCTGTCTTTACTTCAAGTGTTTGCACGCACGTTGTTTACTCCAATCCAGAAATGCTTCCTGCATCTGCCTGACTGGGTCTATTCTCAGTCTTCCTTATTGACCTGTCATGGCCCATGGACTATTACAATAAATCGGGGTGTGTGATTTCATTGCTTCCTAACTAGTAACCCCCCCCCCTCAGTTCTGAGACTCATAGACTCTTGTCCACACGTCTAGTGGGTCCTGCTGTGCGTTAGCTCTGTGTCTGCGCTCTCCTTAGAGAACTGATGTCAGCACAGATTAGACAGAAAACTGGGCCAAACGCGGGCCAGTGTTTAAGCCTCCAGAGCAAGCTGTAAACCTCCAGCCAGGGAAGCGTTCATTATCTCCCTTCCACAGTAAGAGTAGCAAGCAAACGTTCCCTCCCAGAAACCACAGACCCTCGCTAAATCGCAAGAATTGTTTAGTTGATGAATTTCAGAGCCCATCGGTAGAGGCTGTTGAGGTCTCTGTAAGCAGGCAGCCAGTTGCATGCGAATCTGCAATGCAGATTCAAAAATAAAATGAAAGCTACAGAAGGCACCTGCAACCCTTAGACTGAGGTACTCCTACCTCTCTTTTCTCAAATACCACATTAAAGGAGCTTCTTAGTGATGACAACTAAAACTGGAATGTTATCATGTCTTCAGCTATCATATTCCTCTAATAGAGAGTTATTGGTTTTTTTTTTCTGTGAACTCAAAATAGAGCAGAAGAGGTGCTAAGAATTCAATGTTTTTGTTTCTAGACTTTTGAGGAATGGCTAAACTCTTCCAACTATTTTGGTTTTTTTTTCTCCTTTTAAATATTTATTTTTTATCATTTTAAAATGATACGTGTGTATCTCTGTGTAGATATGGAATCATGACTGCAGTGCCTATGGAAGTCAGAGGCAGGGGATCCCTAGGAGGCTGGATTTACAGGCAGTTGTGAACCACTGGACTCCGATACTGAGAACAGAAATCGGGTGTTCTGTAAGAGTAATATGTGTTCTTAGCTGCAGAGCCATCTCTCTGAACCTCATTTATATTTTTTTTTAAGTGACAGGAATATTTAATGTTAAAAATGAAAGTGGTATTGACTATTCTGTCAAAACTTTGCTTTTTTCCCATTTAATTGATTTCTAGAACTTTCTAAATAAATAGTTTTAGTTATGAACAGGCTTCAAAAGAAATTATGTTTTTATTTTCTTCTCTGAGAATTTCATAAAACATATTTTGATTTTTTTCCCCTTGCCCCAGCTCTTTCCATATCTCCATCAACCTCCCACTGAATTTCATGTGCTTTCTCTAAATAAAAGAACCAAATTTGTTGGTGGCCAGTTCCTCTTGGACATCAGGCCTGGCCTGAATTATGATTGTGCTACCCAGTGTCCGTACCTTTGGAGAACACCAATTTCCCCTCTTCCAGTAGATATCAATTGTCAATAGCTTCCTGGATAGGACTGTGACTTCCAGTTCTCATTTCTCTCCTCTGTGCTGAGGTTTTACCTGACTTGAGCTTCTGCATTGCAGTTCATGTGCATGCTACTAGTCTCTGAATTCACATGTGTATCTGTCCTGTTGTGTCTGAAAAATGCTGTTTCCTTCGCCACCTCTGGCACTTAAAATCTCTCCATCTTCTCTTCTGCATCCATCCCTGAATCTTGATGGGAGTGGTATGACAAAAATATCCCCTGTAGGGATAAACATTGTGAAGTCCTTAGACTCTGCATTATTGAGTTGTGGGTCCCTGTGTTAATTACAATCTACTGCAAGAAGAATCTTCTCTTCGGAGAGTTGAGTGATGCACTGATCTATGGGTACAGCAATACAGCATGGAGAACCATCCTATTGCTGTGGTCATTCTGTAGAATAATAGTGGTAGGCTTTCCTCTAAGGCTCGTGGCTTATCGAATCTCAGAATCTTGGCCTCATTAATAGAAGCAGGAATGGATTCAGTTTTCATTTAAAGATACTAGGATGCTGGTCTACAGATAGAAAACCCAAGCTTGAGAATTAAACTTGTTAACTGAAGGAGAGAAGGGCAGGAGGGAAGAAGGGAGGGAAAGAGAAAGAGACAGAGAGACAGAGACAGAGAGATAGGCAGAGACAGAGAGCAATCTTGAGCATGTAGCTAAGTTGAAACTCTCTCTGCCTTCCCTCCTCATCTCTCCTTTTCTTCTGTAAGTCTACTCCAGCTCCTACCAGTGAGTCCCAATGCCAAGGACATGTTTGGGATCTACCTTCATCAGAAGGCAGCTGGAGTCACTGCAGTCACCGTGGCTTGCTGGTGCATTCCTGCTGTTTTTCTTTGAGTGATGAGCTATACAGCATGATGCTACCTCTGGTCTGTTAAACTCATCCTTAAGATTAAAGGAAGCTGGAGAAACTTAGAACACCTCTCTGGCTCTGAAACTCAATAGCAATCTATTGAGTTTCCTTGAGGGAAACAAATATATTAAGTGGTTGCTTATAACTCCAAGAGGCAAGCCAAGGTCAACTTTTCTCCTTTGGTTGGTGGTTTTGTGCCTCCTGTCTTTCTGATACTCCTTGAATCTTTAGGAGCTCTCTTAAGATCATTTGTTCTCTTACCAGTTAGCCTACACCCAGTGCTCACTAGATAACACTCTCTGTTTGAGACTCTGCGTTATACAGAGAGTCTTTCTCTCTGTATACTTTCTCTACTCCTGTGGTACCCATTCAGAGATGCAGTCACATAAATGCAAACTTATCGACACACATAAGAATATGGAAAGGTGATTGGTCTCCATCTGATGGACGAGGCAGGCATGTATGAATGGGCATGAGGTAGACTATTGGCTCTCCATTCCTCCTGCCTCCTGCCTCAAACACCACAGCTCCTCATGCGTGTACACAATGCACAAATATGTTCTTTGGAACTTAACACACATACAGATTCGCCATGTGCAAAGAACTTTCATTTTAAAATATTTAAATACAAGAGGCATCAATTTACTTTATTAAGTAGTGTATAGGTGTACATCAAGATAAACTTAGTTCATAAGAATCTACGTGATAATTGAGATCCATACACTTGTAAGATGTAAACATATGGCTGGTGAGGTCCTATGGAGAGAGCTCTGCCAACACAGGGCATCAATAAAGAGTACCAGGCAACCCAGGGCTACATAGCAAGACTGTCTGAAAAACTCAAAAAACACAACAAAATCATTCACAAGGTCAACTGAAGACTGGTTGGGTAGCTTTTATTTCTTGATTTTCATGGTTAAATTTCACACTTGGACTAAACTCAGTCTCTACTTCCTGTTAGGAAACCAGACATTTTTAGTTTAAATATGCTGTAAGTATTAGGCATACACTAGCAGTTCTGGCAAACGAAAACCCGAACAATTTGCTTTGACATTTCTACTTGCTTTCTGTGCATAGCGGGAGGCTAGTGTGTTTGTTCCCCCAAACTGGTATAGTTCAGCGAACTATTATATAAAACAGATAATGGCACACATAACTTAGGAAACAGAAGACAAGTTCTTATTGTTCTAGAAATTAACTTGTTTCTTTTTTTTTTTTTTTTTTTTTTGGATCTCAAATTTAATGTGGAATTAACTTTTTTTAAAATTTTTCTTTCTTTTTTTTTTATTCGATATAATTTATTTACATTTTAAATGATTTCCCTTTTCTAGCCCCCCTACACCCCGAAAGTCCCATAAGCCCCCTTCTCTTTCCCTGTCCTCCCACCCACCCCTTCCCCGTTCTGGTTTTGCCGAATACTGCTTCACTGAGTCTTTCCAGAACCAGGGGCCACTCCTCCTTTCTTCTTGTATCTCATTTGATGTGTGGATTATGTTTTGGGTATTCCAGTTTTCTAGGTTAATATCCACTTATTAGTGAGTGCATACCATGATTCACCTTTTGAGTCTGGGTTACCTCACTTAGTATGATATTCTCTAGCTCCATCCATTTGCCTAAGAATTTCATGAATTCATTGTTTCTAATGGCTGAATAGTACTCCATTGTGTAGATATACCACATTTTTTGCATCCACTCTTCTGTTGAGGGATACCTGGGTTCTTTCCAGCATCTGGCAATTATAAATAGGGCTGCTATGAACATAGTAGAACATGTATCCTTATTACATGGTGGGGAGTCTTCTGGGTATATGCCCAGGAGTGGTATAGCAGGATCTTCTGGAAGTGAGGTGCCCAGTTTTCGGAGGAACCGCCAGACTGATTTCCAGAGTGGTTGTACCAATTTGCAACCCTACCAGCAGTGGAGGAGTGTTCCTCTTTCTCCACACCCTCTCCAACACCTGCTGTCTCCTGAATTTTTAATCTTAGCCATTCTGACTGGTGTAAGATGAAATCTTAGGGTTGTTTTGATTTGCATTTCCCTAATGACTAATGAAGTTGAGCATTTTTTAAGATGCTTCTCCGCCATCCGAAGTTCTTCAGGTGAGAATTCTTTGTTTAACTCTGTACCCCATTTTTTAATAGGGTTGTTTGGTTTTCTGGAGTCTAACTTCTTGAGTTCTTTATATATATTGGATATTAGCCCTCTATCTGATGTAGGATTGGTGAAGATCTTTTCCCAATTTGTTGGTTGCCGATTTGTCCTCTTGATGGTGTCCTTTGCCTTACAGAAACTTTGTAATTTTATGAGGTCCCATTTGTCAATTCTTGCTCTTAGAGCATACGCTATTGGTGTTCTGTTCAGAAACTTTCTCCCTGTACCGATGTCCTCAAGGGTCTTCCCCAGTTTCTTTTCTATTAGCTTCAGAGTGTCTGGCTTTATGTGGAGGTCCTTGATCCATTTGGATTTGAGGGACTCTTAAAATTAACAGAGGAACTCTTCTGAGTGGAACCACATTTACAGAAAAAGCTTTGATTTTTTTTTTTTTTACATCAAAATTTGGTTCAGTGTATTCTATTTATGCTATCCCGTGTAACCTGATATTCAAATTTAGTTTCATACATTACATATCATGTAATGCTGCCCAGATCCCTGGTCTCTCCAGACTCTTTTTGGTTCATCTGCATATTTGGTCAGAACCATGAATGAACACAGCAGACGTCAATTGTTCTTGGGTTTTAATTTGGATTATTCTGAGGTAAATGCTGATTGTCAAGTTTGCATTCTGGCTTCCATAAGACCTTTTGGGAGGCTGACAACACAAATTCTAGATAGGGAGAGAGATTCCTGGGGAACCTGCTGAGTATTTCCTCTCACTTTTATTTGCTCTTTGGGCAACCCCTTACCCTTCCACTGTCCCCCTGCACATTAACTTCAAAGTCTGATACCCTCTCCACATTTTCTGTTTCCTGTTGACAGTTATATATCTTTTATCTGGTTCACAAAACCTTTGTAAATTAGGGTATTTCTCAACTATATTATAATTTAATACCTCATTTGTGATTACTAATATCCTTTTACACCTTTTCCAAGAAAGACTATCCAAATGGCTCAGCCACGGATATACGCTTCACCTAACAAGGAGTACGTACTACATTTAGATGCTATGTGCTGTTAGGACATGATCCAAAGTGAAATATACCACAAAGGCAAAGGCTTGATGTGCTGAATAAAACTAATGTAGAGTTTTGAAAGGATTTTCAGTCTTATATCATTATAGACAGATTTCATATCACTGTAACCTTCGTAGTTGGTTCTACTTATTGATACCAATACCAATATTTTTCTATTCTATGTTTGATAATTTATATATGAGCAAACACATTACCTATACCTCCTACGATTATAGGGCCTGTAAACTCCAGCTTCTGCCTGATGCCTCTGTGTATTTCCACTCCTAGTGCAAAGCCTGACACACAAAAATTTTCAATAGATATTTATCAAAATAGGCCAGAGCAAGCTCTGTAATGATGCTTATGTTATTTAGTTAAGCAATCCACATGTTAGTCCTATTTTAGATAATGGCCTATCCCAATGAGAATATCTAGTAGCTAAAATTCTAAGCATCTAATCATATAGCCAATATCTTTGGTCATTAGAGAAAATAAAGGCTGGCATTTATGGAATTGGCATGGCTCATTTTATAAACCAATTCTGGGTTTAGTCAAGCCAGTGAAGAAAAAAAATACAGTCATTTGTTCTAAGAGAGGCTACATACTCATACATCAGGGAAACAAATTCCTGACATTGCTTCTTTGCTGTTGAGCAAATTCTATCCACCTACTTGGACAGCCATTTGACTTCTCTCTAAGTTTTTACTAATGCATGGGGGACTCAGGATAGCTCCAAACTCATTGTGTATACTAGGCTGATCTTGAACTCATGATCTCTATGTTTTAGTATCTAAGCACTCTCTACCTAATTTAAATTAAGACAGGGCCAGATGTTTTTAATACTATGTATTTGCTGTGATCATTAGGAATGACCTGGTTTTCATTCAAGGTTTAGCACTCTAGCCAGACTCTTTTCTTGTCTCCTTTGACTGATTTAGTGGGACCCAGAGAAACTAAATACCTGCCTAATAAGTGCATAGTAAACAAATTGTTAAGTATCTTTCAAATTTTAAAAATTAATTTTCTAAGCTGGAGTCTTCCTGTAATCCCAACACATTTAGGAGGCTGAGGCAGGGGGATCAAGGCCTTGAGGCTCTGTTGGTCTCAAAAGCATTACTGGCATTGTTCCTCCTCTTCCTCTTCCTCTTCCTCTTCCTCCTCCTCCTCCTCCTCCTCCTCTTCCTCCTCCTCCTCTTCCTCTTCTACCTCCTCCTTTTCCTCCTCCTCTCTATCATCCTATAAAATAACTATGGCCTATACTGTATTAAATATCCTTGATAGACATGGTGATGCCCCAGTTATTTGGAAGGCTGAGGTAGGAGGATCACTTAAGACAAGTTTGGGTAACATAAAGAGAGCTCATCTCAAAGTATGTTGAGGGGATTATGTAAAATCCATGTAGACGTGAATCCAGTACAAATTGTTGATAGCTGAGCAAATAAGACATTCAGTTAGATACCTGGTATAGGAAGTAGATCTCAAAACAACTTCTGAACACCTGAGAATCCGTTCTTTTGCTCACAGTATTCTATATGTGGCTTACATATTTCTCACAGGGTTGATTTGGGTTGAAACTTGAAATAGCATAATGTTTTCCATTTTAAAAATGCACTTTGCACACTCACCTCTAATCTGGAAGTTATTTATATTTTCTGAGACAAACAGATCGATAAAGCTCCTGGCCGTGGACACCAGCTATCCTGGCTTCAGATGCTCCTGGGAAGAAGTTTGTAAAACATAAGGACATTGGGGCTCAACCCCAGCTTGCTAAGAGAATGGATTTGGTGTGCGTTCTTTTCAAGTGGGTTCCAGAATGTCTTTTAAACTCTTCTTTCCAACTCCCCTCTCTGGAGTCTACAGCTAAGAGTGCAGACTGCTAAACAAACCCACCACCATCTGGTGGGAAGGGGCTGAAGTGCAAGCCCAAGATCCTGGCAGAAAAACTTTTTCAACAATGGCCATTTTGAACAGGCTTCAGAGACTTAAGAGCCAACCAAACAGGGACAGAGCGTGCGACTGCTGTTTACTGCCTGAAGAGTATCTGAGATGCAGTTAAACCCACGCGCTGGATTCGGAGATGTGTTGTTGTTTGGTTTCGTTTTGCCATTACTTTTATTCATTTAGGCTCAGTATCTCGCCACATAGAGAGCAGAGTTAGGGCATGCAGCTTCACGTCTGTCTCAAACCGAGGTCATTTTCAGCAGAATCCACACTTTCTCTTTTTCTTGGCTTGTGCCCCGTCTGTGGAGCATCTTCAGAAGCTCTCAGACCACAGCTGGTGCACAGAACACGGTCTTTTGTGAAGGACTAACCGGCAAGAAGGCTAGTGAGCTTCCCTTGGCTAAACGCACAGCTTTGGCTTTCTCAGTCCGGCACTACTTGCCTGCCTATGGCACTAATCAAGAAGTTCTACATCCTTGATTTTCTCACCCCAGGATGAGGTTCCTGGCTGTTAGACTCCCAATTACCAATTCTTTCCCATTGCCTCTCCCTCCCTTCTTCCTCTGCGAGTGTACCAGTTTCTAACTCACATGCTAGAAATCCTTCTTTCTCTCCTTTTTCCTCTCTTGATTGTTTTCCTCTGGTGTGATTTTGCTTAGCGCTTTCCTGTAGGAATCCAAAGGCTAAGCCAATCGGTTGACTCCTTGGAGAAAAGCCATTAACCCAAATTCCTCCGAGGCCCAGGGGAGCACTGAACCCTAGTAATCAATCAGATAGAGGCAGGGCTAAACAGAGTATAATAATGTGTTCAGCTGGTTGTTGCCTTGCTACAAAGTGGGCCAAGGCTGCCAGAGGTCAGTAACTCAAAGTCTTGAATGAACCATCATGGTTTTAAATATTTCCATCATTTGGGGCTGGCTTTCTGTTACTGATGCAAAATGCCTGAAGTAATCAACTTACAAAGAGAAAAAGTTTATTTGGATTCACAGTTTTGGAGGTTGTAGTTTGCATTCAGTTGGCCCCGTTGCTTCCTATGAAATAGCTCATCATTGTATGAGCTAGCATACAATGTATGAAATAGCTCATCATCCCTTAAAGGTGAAACTCCTTACTTTAACACCAAGAGGCAAAAGCTTCTTAGTCCCTTCCTAGTGTAGGTTCTCAGTATTATAAAGATCTCCCATCATGCCTCACTTTTAAAAAGTTCCAGGATCTCCTGATAAATATCCTGGGCATCAAGTCAACATTCTTGGGACAATCCAAGAACCATTGACAAAATCCTTGCACATCCTAGTTAGAGCAGAGAGTGGAGACAGCCCACAGTGCTTCTTTTATCCACTCTTGAACCAATGTTTTCCTACCTAGTCTTCTCCCTCTCTGCCCCAAGAGGTTGGTTCTCTCTGTGGTTTGCATGTCAGTCATCTAGGACCACCAAGACCAAGACATACGCAGGACCTCCTAGATCAACCAGGTTAGTCAGAAAGTTCACACACTTGAGTGTCATGGAGATGGGTGAGTCCTTTCTTCTGGGCTTCAGGGACATTGAAAAGGTGCCACCTCCTCCTACCAATCCCTCACTCATGTCTTCCCACAGTAAGAGGAAAGAGTTAGCTGAGTGGAAATACAAAGCCAGGAACAAGTACATAGCGATGTGCTGTCTTTCTTCTGTCTCTTTCAGAAGTAGAAGGTATCCATTTTGCCCTTCTGCTGATGTGAACTGCTATGGCTCTCCCTTGTGTGATCCCATGAGGATGGGTTTGCAGTTAGGACACAATGAGCTAGAGAGATGGCTAGGAGTTAAGGGTGCTTTCTGTTCTTTCAAAGCACCCAAGTTCCCTGTATCCACATCAGATAACTGACAACTACCCGCTCTAGGGACTCTGACACTGTCCTCTGGTCTCTGAGGACACCTATGCTCATGTCCACATGTCCACCCACATATATACATCCTAAATGATTAGAGCAGAAGGGAGTAATGGCCCAAGGTGCTTCTTTTATTTACTCTTGAAGAGATGGTGTTACCCTTCCTAGTCCTCTCCCTTTATGCTGCATGCTTGTGGTGGTTTGAATAAAAAGTCCCCACAGGCCCATAGAGAGGTAGCCTTGTTGGGGGAAGTGTGTCATTGTGGGGGTGGGCTATGAGGTCTCATATGATCAAACTAGGCCTAGTGTGACATTCACTTCTGCTGCCTAGGGATCAAGATGTGGAGCGCTCAGCTCCTCCAGCAAGATGTCTGCCTGAGTACTGTCATGCTTCCCACCGTGATGATAATGGACCAAACTTCTGAAGCTGTAAGCCAGCCCCAATGAAATGGGGGGGGGGCTTTATAAGAGCGTCCATAGTCATGGTGTGTCTGAACAGCAATAGAAACCCTAAATAAGTCAATGCCTAAGCCATGTTTGCTAATGGAGAATAATGCTAGACTTTCCTTCCCATCTGGGCCACTGATGTGTTTCAGAGTTGGTTCAGAACATCAGCAGTGAATGTTGAGCTCATGACTGAAGTGATGGCTCAGTTGGTAAAGTGCTTAGCAACTATGGGGACCTGAATTTTATCCCCAGCACATGCATAGAATACTGGGTGTGGTGCTGCAAACTTGTGATACCAGTGCTGGAGAGATGGAAAGGTGCATTCTGGAGAATCTCTGGACAACTAGTGTGGACTCAGGTCCTTGCCTCGGCAAACAGGGTGGATGACACCTGAGAGATGGCTTGAGACTAACTTTTAAACTGAATACACTCATGAATGTGAAAGCACATCTGACCACATACATGCACTTCTCTGAGCTAGATAGATAGGTCAATAGATCAATAGAAAGGAAGAAATATAGATAGAGAGATGGGATAGATGGATGGAAGAAGGAAGGAAGGAAAAGGAGGAGGAAGGTTGATCTAAAAGAAGTTACAAAGCAGGCTAGTATTTAGCAGAGCCTGGGACCCCTGTGAGGAAAGATATGAGAGGAAATGACTGGCATGCTTTAAGGGTGCAGCTAGTTAGTGGGAAGAGCTTCCAATGTTCAGTGTTGCAGTAGGATAACAATGATTGACAGCAACTGCTTAGAATATTTCAAAATATCTAGTGAGTTGGGTTGGGAACATTACCAACACAAAGGAAGGATGTATATCTCAGTTGGCAGATGTGTAGGTTCCCTGGCCTAATCCATGCATTAGCATACATACACCTAAATGCCACACTCTACCATATGTGGCAATAGCAATGCGATGATTTGAAATATACATTTTTTTTTAAAAAAGAAAAACGCATCACTAATCTGTAGCATGATTTCAGTCTCAAAGAATAACCTCCAGATATTTTCACATTAAATAATTTCTACTTCAAGCCCATCCTAGAGTCATTTGTCCTTCTGTGCTCCCTCAACATAATATGTAGATTCTGGTCCTATAGTTTATCTGTGTTCCAAGAATGGGTGACACAGTTATATGATGGAGAGGTGGTGCTAGAGACAGCTGTCTGTTGTCTTTAAAATTTGCAGTCAATATTTTATTTCTATTGCACATTTTATTTTTTATCTAAGTTGCTGTTCTATGGTTGTGAAGAGGCACCATGATCAAGCCAACTCTTATAAAAGAAACATTTAACTGGGAGCTTGCTTACAGTTTTGGATGGCTAGTCCATATTTATCTTGGTGGGAAGCAGACAGGTTCTAGAGCAGGAGATGAAAACTTTACATCACAACCCACAACCAGGGACATAGCACTTCCAACAAGGCCAAACCTACCCAACAAGGTATACCTCCTGAATCCTTCCCAAACAACTCCACTAAGTAGAGAACAAACATTCAAATATATGACCTTATGGGAGGCCACTACAATATTAAAATTAATTAATTGATTAATTAAGTGGGGGATAAGGAGGTCAGAGAACAACTTCTTGCAGGGTTTGGTTGTATCCTTCTACGATGTGCGTCTTGGGGATCAAACTTAGATCCTTAGATTTGGTGGCAAAAATCATTACCTGTTGAACTATTCTCCAAGTCCCCAAAATTCTAATAGTTTATATTTTTAATTTTAAAAAAATGTGTATATGCATGTGTAAGTGTGTGTTGGCAGGAGATGGATATGTGCTCCTATGTTACAGTGCAACTGTAGATGTCAGAAGACAAATTGAGGGAGTAAGTTCTCTTCATCTTATATATATATATATGCATATATACACATATAGATGTATATACACACAACAATATATATACATAATATATATAATATAAATATATATACCTAGTATATACAATACAATATATAACATATTTATATTGTATATGTTGAATACACACACAGACACACACACGGACACAGGGACACACACACACACATACACTCATATGGTCAGGCTTAGTAGCCAGATACCTTCCTATTTAAGTCATCTCATCTGACCCAATATTTCCGCAGAGTTGGGAATATACCTAAGTCAAAGAGTACATGTCCTGGGCTCAATACCCAGGACTAAAAAATATGTCCTTCTGAGAACATTTCCTTTCTAGGCATCAAACCTATATTTGTATCTAGCAGTTGAGTCTCTTGTTATTTTCTTCCTTCCAGTAAATTCTTGGGCTTGAATTACATATATCTTTTCTGAGATTAGGCCAGGAAGCAGAATCAATACATTTCTGCTCTCATCAAACATCATCAAATGTTTGTATCAGAAGCATTTGTTTTCTTCCAGATATTTTTAATCACATTTGTATCAGGAAAGGAGTATACTGGACCAGTGTATACTGGTGTATACTGGACCTTAGAGGCTCTTCACATTAATCAAAGGTAGGTTCCCTACAACTGTATTTATTAGGAACTGTTGATATCCCTGGAGCTTTAGCAATGAAGAGCAAACCAAAATTTAGGGGTTTATGAAGAAGACGACAAGCTTGGAACTATTGAAAAAAGCATACTCTTTAGTAATTGCTATGACTTATTGAAGCTTGGCATGTAGCATTCACATCTGCCCACAGCACATATGTTAAGTCTCAGGATAGAAGATTTGACTAGTGGATGTATAATTCTGATCCCCCTATAACTGTCTTTCCATGCCTTTGGAAGAGTCACCATGACATAAGAGCTGCCAATTCTCCTCCCAAGGAGACACATACACCCTTTAAGGCACACACACACACACACACACACACACACACACACTTTCCTCTTTGCCCCATTTTACTCTGTTTTCCTTAAAATGCATCTTTTCTGTGGTAATATTTTGTTAGATTCTGCTTCCATGCAAGTCATCCCTAAGCTTGCCTCATTGTGGACTGGTTTAGGGTAGGGAACAACTCCTCTTACTCTCTAGTGCCTCCTCCATCTTTCTCTCTCCACAATCACTCAGCAAAATAGAATCCAGGCTTCTGCCAATAGAATCAGTCTCTTAGAAAATAAACACCGAGAGCAACCTCGTGCAGTCTCCCTGTTTCTTCTTTCTTCCATTTTCCCAGCTGTTCCCTCTTCTGTATAGAATAACATCTATACTGCTGGCTTCTAACATCCTGAAATCATTTGCTTTCCACTCTAATGGCATCCCAATGATGTCACAAGCCCCTAGCGATTGCAGTCTATATTTCTTCCAAAACTTCCAATCACACTCCATTCCTCTTTAATCATCCGGATAGTTTCTCGTTCTCTCAGACCCTGGTTTCTTCACCGCTTTCCACACTGCTGCCGGGCTTTCAACTTGTAATATGATTCCTTGCCTGATGCTCCCAAGTCAACCTCCACTTCTGTCCCTTTAGTTCTCTGCAAGTCTGCTCTTCTTTCTCCTCATTCCTGTTAACGCAATGCAAGACCTTAGTAGATATTTTCTGCATGCCAACAGTTGTGCAGAATAATGATCTGTTTTCTCCCTCTTTTGCTTCCTGTGGCTCCTCTTTCCCATGCCAGCCTTGTTCAAATGGATGACTTAATCGATCACATTGGTGCATTGTATTCCATAATTCCCATCATTAGTTCTTGCCTGTTCTCTTCCCAAATTCTGCATTTCCAATGACCTTGCTGATATCACCCCATCTGAGTTCTTTCAAAGCCAGCCTGTCCTCTCAGTTTCCCTTCATGTGTTAACAGTGCTACTACTCCTATAATCATGTAAAAAGAGCATGGTCTTCCCACTTCTAAGGCTGTTCTTTCACAACTTTGTATGTCTGCCGTGTCCTCAAGTCTTCATGATTGCTCAATCCAATTGCCTCTCCAATATTATAATGATCTTCTGAATGGTGTGAGTTGAATATACATACTAATTAATCTTTATAACAAACTCTTTGGTTTAAATTATTTTAATATCACCCTACTTTAGCATAATATAGTTCAAACACATTGTATAAGCAACCCCATACCTGGTCTTACATTATTTTAGATTTTTCTAGATTACCACTACATCAGTCTTATACTTCTGAGAAATCTATAAGGAGAGAGGCATTTTGCACTTCCACTATTTTCCATATCAAAATCATCTTACTCTTTTCTTGCCCTGGAAGCCTGATTCCCCATGGTTTATTATGAAAGGAATCTACTCCATTAATTCTGTCGGATTTTACCAATTGTCTTCTTTTCATGAATACCAATGGTGTTTCACTTCAGTCTCTTAATCATGTGTCTGCCTCACATCAGCGCTCAATACCTCAGGACCTCAAAGGTTCGGAATGAAGCAGAGGAATTTTCATGGACGTCGAAAGCAAACATTTCGAGTACGTATTGGAAGCAGTTGTTATCTTTAGTCATTTACTCAAATTGCTAAGCCTCAATGACTTGGTCTTTTTCTGGAAACTTGAAACAATAATTCCTTGTTTTTGCTAAGGATTAAGTGAGAGAGTACAAGCCAAAAATCTCCCATAGATTTTGCTAGACAGTGGCCTCAAACAAGGAAATTATTGCTAGAGCCTAAAGGAAATCCCCCTTTATTTTGTTTATATGTCTGTCTTCATACCCATGCATTCAATACTTTGACTGACAGATGTAATAGTGTTTATAGAATACATAAAGGAGCAAGTGGATGAGTTACTGATTGAAGAACACTGTTAAAATTGTTTTATTAATAGAAATTATTGTATTCAACTATGAGCACACACATAAATTCAGTAGCGTTGACTTCTTGATGAAGTTCTTATAACAAACTCTCACAAGCTTGACAACTTGGCCAATAGAAACTTGTTGTCTTGTAATTCTAGATGGTAAAAGTCTCAACTCAGGGTCAGCAAGATGGCTCAGTCCACATGGAATCTGGTCACTAAGCCTGACGGCCTGAGTTTCAAGGGAGTTGGGACTTTTCAGAATCCATAGTTGAGGCAGCAAGCAGACTTAGAGCCCGGGCATGCTGGACAAGCTTGAAGCAAGGTTGTGGTTGAGTCATTCCACAAACAGACCGGCCATAAAAGATAAGGGGCATGCCTGGGCAATCTCCTATGGGTCATACACCATCTGGACTGGATTCTCCTGTCTCCTGTCCCTTGGATGCAGTTTACTAATGTCAAAGTGACCTTCCTGCTAACAAAAATAAACCGCCTTCCTACATTGCTGACAGCCCGATCTGCACGTATGCCAAAAAACCCACCCTGTGCGCCAGAATCCCCCGCCAATGTTTAAGTCAGCAAATCATGTGTAACCGTGCCAAACCCCCCTGACTTTTCCTATATAAACCCCTAACTTTGAGCCTCAGGGTCGACTCCTCTGTCTCCTGTGTGAGATACCCTGTGTGAGATACGTGTCGGCCCGGAGCTCTGATAATAAACTGCCTCATGTGTTTGCATCAAGCCGGTCTCTGGCCTTTCCTGGGGTGTACGCTATCCCGAGAATGGAGTGGGGGTCTCCCCAAAAGGATGTCCTACAAGTTCAGTCTTCCCCATGTTGGAAGAACTAACTCCCACAAGTTGTTCTCTGAAATTTGCATGTATGCCATAGCACACATACACATGGGTACTCTACACCCACACTACACACACATACATATACATACAGAGAGAGGAAGACAAATAAATGTGATTTTTTTTTTTTACTTATAAAAGAGAACTGAAAAGTTGTTGTGTGTGGGGGGTTGCATCTGAAGGCTATGTTCATAAGCCGACATTTCTCAAGTTCTCAGCCTGTAGGGTGAGACGCCTTTAGGGGTCACATGCCAGATGTCCTGCATATCATATATTTACAATATGGCTTATACCAGTAGCTCAGTTACAGTTGTGAATAACAATGAGATAATTTTATGGATGGGGGACACCACAACATGAGGAATTTTAGTAAAGCATTGCAGCATTAGGAGGGTTGAGAACCAGTGACCTAAGTTAATTTCTCTAGGCTTCATGCCTAGCTCTTGGGTTTGCTTGTGAACGTTAGAATTCCTTGGCTTTCCCTGCACATATGTAGCAGATATACAGCTTGGTCTTCATGTGGGTCCTGAACAGCTGGATCAGGGGATATCCCAAAAGCTGTTTCCTGTACATGTGATATGTTCTTCTAGCTGGGCTGCCTTATCTGGCCTTAGTGGGAGAGGATGTACCTAGTCCCACACAGACTTGATGTGGCAGGGTGGGGGATACCTAGTGGGATCCCCCACTCTCCCAGAGGAGAAGGGAAGTGGGAAGGAGGAAGGTTTGTGGGAGGGGATGACTGAGAGGAGGCAGTAAGCAGGACGTAAAGCAGTTAACTAAAAAAATAAAATAAAAAAGAAAAATGTAAATTTATAAGTTAAGAACTAAAAAAATAAACTGAAAAGAATAAAAAACAAGAATTCCTTGGCTTACAAAAGCATCGCCTTCCCTCTGCCTTCATGCCTCACGGTGGTCTCCTTGTTTCTCCCTTATCTTCTGCCTCTCTGTATATGTGTTTCTTGTGTCATATATTATCAATATCTTATAAAGCCACAGTCCTATTGGGCTAGAACTCACCTTGACAATCTGAGTTTAGCTTGACCCTGTCACCTGCAAAGTTGCTCCTTTCAAATGAAATCATGATTACAAGCAGTTGGGGTGATGGTTAATCTTAATTGTTGGTGCAATGGGCTATAGACTCTCCTCGAGACAAATCCATGGCATATCTGTGAGAGCATTTCTAGGCTAGCTTAATTGTGGTGAGAGGGCACAGCACCCTACAGGCTGAGTCCCAAGACTGTATAGCAAGGAGAAAGTGGGTGGAACTCTGTCACCTCACATCTCCGCCACCATGCCTTCGCCGCCACCACCTCGAGTATGCTACCGCCATGGACTGTATCCTTTAAACTGTGAGCCAGAGTAAACCCTTCTTTCCTTAAAAAGGTTTGGTCATTTATTTTTGCCTCAGCGATGAGAGCAGTAAGTAGCTTCAGCCTGCTCGTAGGAAACATCCCTGCTTATAACAGCTTCAGATTTATAGAAGCCATAATCTCTAAGAGGATGAAAGACCAATATAAAAATAATTGCTGGACCAACTATATAAAAGAGTATATATTTAATTACTACAATGAATGACAGAATCCCTTAACCATGCTTACACTTAATAAAGATAGTGACTTGCAGGACCCATGAAAGCCTTGTGGAGCAAGGGTCCTTTTGAAGGTGAGCTGTTTCCTTAAATAAATGTTATTCCTCAATAAGTATTTTTTTAATATATTGCTACTGCTTAACATTTTGAGACAGCTCCAGATTACTGGAGCTAATGAGACAGCTCAAACAATAGGATCAGGCTGTTAATACTGCACACAATAAATGTGTGTTGAGAGAAAGAAGTTTCCAGGGAACCAGAATTGCTATGGTAACCTGATATATCATTAAAAATGTAATGAATAAATATCATCAGGGTCTCAGATTCATCACACAGGAAAACTTCGAGACAGAGATAACTAAGTCATTCTCAATCTGACTGCTTGGTGGTTTGTAAGTTAAATCAGGGTGATTGTCCATTAGCAAAAACTAGTAATACTCAAATAATCCAAGACTCTGTAAGGCACATAAAACCCCCCTTGGTGTCGCCTTTTCATTGAAATCACTGCCATTTTTCTCAAAATATTAATTTGAGCTGTAAGTAATAGTCATAATAATAGACCTGATTATAGGCTTTTCAAGAGAAATAGTATTTTGCCAACTCCTAAGAGCACAGCCAGCACTAGTGTTTGGGCGTGTGGTACGGCATTAGGAAGGAGAACCACCAGATCTACCCCTCACACTCCACCTTCCCCTCTTCTCACTCCCAATTCAGCAGCTCAGAGACACCCTAGGCTATGATTAGCACTTGTTTACTTCTTGAATCTCATTTGATCACTGTCTGCATGAATGAAGCAGCTATCTTAGCATGCCCAAGGTTAACTGAAACTAAACTCTGGGGGCTGCAGATCTGGATAGGGGTGGTAGAAAGGACACAGATCCCTGCTCCCATTGTGTCTTGACATCTCCTCCAGCAATGGCTTTCTCAGTTACCCCATGCCTATTTAGCTGGCAGAGTGTGGTGATCTTCCCTTGTCTTGGCTAGATGTCCCGTCTCTTTGCCACCCTTTCGTTCCCACTTTGCCTGGGTAATTATCCATTCCTCCTGGAAGTCCCAGATTTAATTCTCCTTTCCCAGGCAAGTCTTCCCTGGACTGGCCACATTTCTTTCCCTCAAGCTCTCATCGTCCTCGCTATTTCCATTCATAATACCCATTGTGGTGGCATTTGGTATGAATGATCAATCGATGGAAGTTTCCTTAGAGTGATGAAGTCTCTCTTGATTGTCCCTGAGTTTCTGGTTTCAGCACATAGCCCGGTCTTGATGAATGCCTACCAACTAAACAAATGGATATTATTTGTATTTCTCAGATTACACTTAGGAATTTCTGGGACTAGAGAGATGGCTCAGCAGTTAAGAGCGCTGACTGTTCTTCCAAAGGTCCTGAGTTCAAATCCCAGCAACCACAAGGTGGCTCACAACCATCCCTAAACGAGATAGATCTGACTCCCTCTTCTAGAGTGTCAGAAGACAGCTACAATGTATTTACATATAATAAATAAATAAATTGGGGGCTGGAGAGATGGCTCAGCAGTTTTTTTTTTAAAAAAAAAAAAGACCGGGTGTGGTAGCTAACGCCTATAATCGCAGCACTTGGGAGGCAGAGGCAGTCAGATTTCTGAGTTTGAGGCCAGCCTGGTCTACAGAGTGAGTTCCAGGACAGCCAGGGCTACACAGAGAAATCCTGTCTCGAAAAACAAATAAAACAAAACAACAACAACAAAAAAAAAAAACCCCAAAAAACAAAAAAAGATTTTCTGACAAAGGGCACTTAGATCTAGGATGTATTTTGTCCCTGTCTGTGCTGGCACAGAGTGTTAGCAATTAGAGTGATTTGTTCTCACAATCTCTAACTGTGCCACTAAAGGCTGCTGCGAAATGGAAACTTGTCTCCTTCTCTGTTTTCCGGAAGTGTGTTTTGTAAGTCCCGTTACACAGTTAGAGCACTGCTTTTCTTCCCGTTGTGTGTTATCCATACCATGGTGTTCATAATTGTGGATACAATGTGGATAGATACTCCCTGTGGAGAAGGATGCTAAACCTTAATGGTTTGATGGATGACTGGGTGATCACTATTGTAAACGAAGCTGAAGGAAGTAAATGTGCAGAAAGCCTTCGGTGTGTGCGATCACGTCTTTAGGCGTCTGGAATATGAGTAAGGTCGGAAGTAAGGTTTGTGCTGTGACTTCAGTGGGAGTAAGAGCTTAGAGGATGTAGCTTTGCTTTAATCGGTATAGTATTTTGGAATGTTGGGGCAAAATTATGGGAGCTATTCCCTGCACAGAAGAAAACTAGTAATCTTGGTAGAAGTGGTCTACAGGAACAGAAAATCTGGATGTCTAGCAGTGACTTCACACACGCATGCACGCATGCGCGCACATGCGCACATAGTGCAGGGACACTGCTCTGTAGAGCAATCTAAAAGTAAAGGCTGCGCCATCTTCTTCTGCAGCACTCGATTTGCTCAGCTTCTCTAGTCTCTACGTCACCCACTCCTTCCTCAGCCACTCCATTTACAGCAAATGCGCCTGCTCATCTTTTCGTTCATACGCCCTCTCCTGTCCTCCTGTGCATTCAGCGCTAACCGCGGGCTATTTTTTTTCCTCTGTAGTTTCACTAACTTTTCTCCCCAGAATATAAATACTGTGAGATTTTTGTCATTCTTCAGAGTATAGCACTAAGCATGTAGTAGGAGTCTAATTAGTGAAGGGGAAGTACGTAAGCCGTGGGAGGGGTGCTCTCCTGCAACCTCAAACACAATCTCTAACCTCTGTTAACCTTTCCTATCGTTCTCTATCTGTCAGCGTCAGCTGCATTGCTGAGGTGAGAGCAGTCGCTGTTCCTATTGCTCCTCTGAGTGTCCTGAGGGATGGTATTCAGCATACCCTTGATAGATAAGTAACAGTGTGATCTGACAATGTTCTTGGTTGAGTGAGGTGGCAGACACAAGAATCTCAGTATTCCGGAGACCAAGGCAGAAGGAATTTCCAATTTGAGGATGGCTTTGGATCCAGTGTGAGATCCTGTCTCAAAAACATGACAACAGAAGAGTAAAGAAAGGCTGTCTGAGAGGCACAGGCTGACTCTCCATCCCACAAGGCTGTGTCCAGCATTCACATGCATTGAGAGACATGAGAAGGTCAGGGTAGGACTCCTATCCTGGAGTCACCTGAAGCAAAGACTGTGAAGGAGTGTCCAAATACAGGCAGTCCGAGGTAGCCACCCCCTCCACACGTTGACAGAAGCTTTCATTTTCAGTATATTCACATATTGGTAACTGGGAAAAACAAGTCACAGTGTTTGGCCTTAGTGAAATACCATCCTGTGGGATGCTAGAAATGTCCCTGGTTTGCGTCTTGATGGTGGGTATCTTGGTAATTGTATATGCTAGCTGTGCATCTGTGTGCCTTGAGTATAGTAACTCAGTCCCTTCCATTTACGCTTACCATGTGAAAATTGTATTTCCATTTTTAAAAAGGGAAAACCATCTATGGGTGTGTATGTGTGGTCAAGAAGGAAGCTCTCATGAAGGAAGCTCTCTTGACGATGATGAGGTCATGAGAGCTCTAGAAACTTTCAAGAAGGGAGAGATTTGAGAGAGGCATTTGTCACCTATACGAGGTACTGAGAACTGGGACTCCAGAAAGCAGGAGGATCTTGGTTCTCCTGACAGTGCTGAGAAGGTGGGAAAGGACTGTGTGTGTGGCTCAGCAGAGAGGGGAAGGGGCTTAAGGACTTTCTTGGGGCCACTCAGTGCTGGATCTCCACACAGTGAACTGTTAAAAGACTTCAAGTGAGAGAGCTCTCTCTAAAGAGAAAGGAACAAAGGACAGATCAGAGCTCTCAATCTTGGGGAAACTGGAGATCAGTTTAGCTCCGCACGAGGTCACATGAGAAAGCTCTCGAAAAATGCAGATTTCAAATGTAAAAACCTCTAGCACCCAGAGCCTGTGAGGATGCTTTGCTGAGCACGTGGGCTGGTTTTGCTGTGCAAGGGTCAGAAAGGCAGATCTGAAGAGGATCTCATAGACCTTGGGATTCCGCAAGCCTTGTAGTTTCAGAAAGTCACAGTGTGATATTCTTCCTCCCTCTCTCATTACTCTTTTCTTATTCATCTGTCCATCTCTCTCTTCTACCCTCCCCATTCCCCTTCCCCCTTTCTCTTCTCCCTTCTCACTCTCATCTTCCTTTCCTTCCTCTTCTCTCCTGCTTCCTTTTCTTCCCCCTCCCTTCTTGGGAAAGCTTTAGTGACCTCCTTGAATAACCGGACTAGTGATGACTCTTTAGGTATTGAGAAATTTGTATTTCATTACACTGTAGTCAATAAATTGTTACCAGAATCAAATTGTTTTAATGTATTTAAATGTATTCCCAGTCTTTTATCTAATTGGACCTGTGATGCAAAATAGCTTAGTTATTTTTCTGCATGGGCACTTTATTTCAAATCTGTAATAGGATTGTTTTAGGGTCAATAGCACCTTCACAGAAGGAAGGCAGAATCATTGACATTATAATCTCAGGTAAGCTGTGTAAACAAAGAAAATAGCATGCCTTTATTTCTTTAATTCACACGAAGTTGTTAAGGAAATTACTTATGTTCACAGTGTGTATTCCTACTTCTGGGTCTCTAAGACTAAAACAGAAAGAAACAACGTGAAAATATTGTGAGAAAAGTCAACAGTGAAAACCTTCAAACTTAACCTAGCCACCATCAATTAAACAATCAAGGAGGGGAGTCGGTTTTGAGAGAGATTTCAGAACATCTTTAATTAAAGGAGAGACTTCATTTTCATCCCTTACAGATATCTAAGGTGTAATTGAAATTCTAGATACTATTTTTAAACTAGACATTGAGAGTAAAATTTAATAGATCGTTGTATGTTACATGAAGATTTACAGGGCTTCTTTTATTTCAAATATGAATTTGAAATAAAAGATATTTTCACCTTTTAGTAAAATAGACTTTCGTAGGTTAACAAAAAAAAAAAAAAGTAAAACACATTTCTCTCTGTAAATGCATATGGGGAAAAATCAGAAAGTACAGTCTTTCCTGACCTCTAAAAAGGGATTGAAAAGAAGCAGGGGAAAGTAGAGATGTGTGTTCTCTTTGATCCAATCTCTGATCATAAAGGAAACTGGGGTTATGGAAATTGGTGTTTCTTTGATGCGGATTTTGATCAGAATATTTATAAGCACTGGTGGAGTTCTTGCAGGGAAGTAGAGATGGAGAAGCCTCCTTCCCCAGACCTCCTTTGGTTCCAGTGTACCTGGCATAATTACAGAGAATGCAGAGGGGCTCAACTTTTGTTGAGGGGTTAAATCAGATTGCAAGCCAGTATTTATCTGAGATCCACGGGGTGCATAACTTTGAACAGCACTCCAGGCACAAACAGCCACCTCTCTGTGCTCTGCTCCATGGGTACCAGACTTAAGTATGGTTAAGAGCTTCCTACCGGCAAATGTTGCTGTGGTTATTTTTAATCCAGGAACTGGCATTAGATCTGATCCAAAGCTCTTGCTGCTGTGGTAGAATTCAAAAAGGTTTGTGTGAAAACTCATTTGTGTCCTGGGAAGACCACATATGGGCTGCGTCTTGGTCTTGGTATTATCCTTTCTGAGCTCTTCAGTTCCCAACATCAAGTGGAAATTTCATTCTGTTAATGACGCTGGTTATGCCTCTAGAAAACCAGTGTGGGCTGTGTTTCTGTACCCTTTAGATTTCTAATTAGATTTGGGATCTTCTCCTTCTGCTTCTGTTGTACATCTCTATTGCTATTAAGCTCAGAAGGCTTTCTCAGCTCCTTTGACTCTTCAGCCCATATTGAGGCCAGACCGAGCAGTCAGCCATCCTTCTGAACCTGTTTCCCAACTGTCAGGGTCTAGGCCGCTACATTTTGGAACCTCCTTCTTTCCTCCTTCCAATCCTGTGGAAATACAACCAAAACTCAGTGGGATGGATTTAGAGGTACCAGTACCCTAAAGACGATCTTGATCTTGGTATTGAGATGTGTTTCCTTAACAACAACAACAACAAAATCAGTTCCTTGGCTCATTTTCTGGATTTTTTCTTCACTTTAGTGAGTTCCAGATGAATTCTGCTGATGAAATCTTTTGACTATAAAGGTGACCAGAAAGCATTAAGGGAAATGCAAAACTCCAGGTATGGTTGCTCAAGCCTGTGATCCTGGCACAATGAAGTAACCTTAAGACAGGAGGCCCATGAACTTAAGACAAACCTGGAGTATATAGTAAGATTCTGTCTTGAAAACAAAGAAAAGTATTAAGCTCTACCCCCATATATCTGTGTGTCTGTGTTGTGCAGTGTGTGTTTGTGCTAGATATGTAGTATGTAACTATGTGTAACGTGCACATTTATGCATGACAGTGAGGAGATTTTAATTTCATCCCTGCTGTATTGCTGTTTGAGGAGTGTGTTAACAAAGTTCCACACACTGGGAGGCTTCAATAATAATTTATTCTGTCACAACTCTGGATGGCAGAGATCTGTTCTCTGTGAAGATTGGGGGACGGATCAATCCCAGGTCTTGTTTCTTAGCCGTTGGCCACTTCTGTGGAAGAACAGCACAGACCTTCCACAGGACTCTTCTAGCCAGTGTCTCTTTCTGAAGGAGTCCCCTTTTCATGAGGGCTCTAATGAATTATGGTCCACCATAATTACATCATTGCAATTTAATCAGCTCTTGAAATAGTGCTTAACCCAGCTTAAGATGTATAAGTTAGCAGAGAGATTCCTATCAAGGGCAAAGCCTGGGTTCGGTCTCTAATAGCAAATAAATTGGGTTTGGTGTTGTACCTGTAATCTCAGCCCTCTTGGAGATGGAGACAAGAAGATGGAAAAATCAAACTCGTTCTCTGCCACATAGCAAGTTCAAGGCAAGCCTAGAGTAAAGAGCTTTCCCAAAGCGTGAAGAAAGGTGCACACTGAGGTACATACATGCCCAGGATTTCAATCGATAAATGCAGTGGTAGACATAATTCAAACAAGCACATCTCCAGAGAGGTGACAAAAGGAAACAGATTTGGGAGCCCCCAGTCTCTCCCCATGTCTTGCCTTCATGCTTCTCTCAAATTTGTTCAGAAACGCTGTGGAGATATAGCCTCTAGGATTCTACGCTCTCCCCTTGAGGTCAGGCCAGCTAGGCTGATTATGCTCACTCTCGTTCACAAAACACAAATCCTGCTTCCTGCTGACTTGTACTTCCTGACCATAAGTGAACACTGGACCAAGACAAATATCTTTGATGGACTACCAGCAAAGTTTATTTCCACTAAAAATTTCCAGCCCACCATCATTTCTTTCTAACGGCTCAGATGATGCCTGATCAAGGTCTACAAATCCACTGAGCCTGCAGTCCTCATCACTCTGGGAGGCTAAAATGTCAGCTGTCTTCTCTACTAGGCACTCTGTCATGCTCCCCTGGGGCCTGCTTTATGGTTACCCTGTCGGCGAGGTGTGGTCTGTGCATAATCTGAAACAGTTGGCTACCAGCTGAACAATCCTGATTTCAAGAAAAATGTTGTAGATCCCCGGACTCCCCTTACGAGTCGCCTTCTTAGAGAAAGGGGCTGAAATGAAGCTCAGAGTGAGAAATGGCTTAGGTTTCAACACATTCATATTCATGGAACTTGAGGGGACAGAGGGAAGGTTGCTTCCATGTAGGAGAAACTTCTACCTGGAGAGGATATCACTGAGCCGTCTCACAGTTACTGTGAGAAGCTCAAACAGGAGAATAACAAAGTATATTCATAGAAAATTTGTCAAGAGCATCTGACTTCCTGCACTTACATGCAAGGTGTTGAGAATTTGTAGAACTGGATTCGAATGAAAAAGAAGGGAGGTGCTTCCTGTAGGATCTTTCAAACTTTGCAAATACAGGGTTGGTTTTGTAGACATAATCACTAGCTACCAGAGTCGGGGAGTGGGGTCATGTGTAAGTGGAGCATGAAGGTGTTCTGATATAGATTAATGTGTATAAATCAAATAGAGGCTAGCAAAAGGTATTCCAGATGGTTTGACCATGATTTACAGTGGAAGATAATCTCCCATTTGAATGTAGACCATGTGCACTCAACATACCTATAAATCTGAAGCCAGTTTTTCAAGCCACCCCCTTTACTATAATATGAAACCTTCTCCGCTTTTTCTTTCCCTTCCCATCAGGTGAATTTCCTTCCTATCCCTCCTCTCCTTCCTTTCCTTCTCTCTCACTTCCTTCCCTCGCCTCCCCTTCCTTCTCTTCCACTACTTACGTCCCATATTTTGTCTCCCCCTCCTCTCCTGCCTTAGATTCTTCTAAGGCAGAATGCTGCTGCTCTGATAAAAATAACCCTGACAGAAGCCATATAGTTCCAGGTATCCGAGCCATGATGGCAGAGAAGTCTAGGATTTTGAAGTAATAGGCCACATCACATCTATAGTCAGAGAAAGGAGTAAATGCAAGCTTGTCCTCTCCACTTTATGCAGTCCAGCCCCCCACAGGTCACCACACCAAGTGAATGGTTTTGCCCTGATTAAGATGAGTCTTCCCACATCCCTCAGTGTAATCAAGGAAGCCCCTCCCAGACTCTACGGGGATAAGCTTTAATCTAGGTAATCTGACTGTCCCTTAGGAGTTGGAGTTGACAGTGCTAATCACCACACCTCTCTGTCCCTGTAACCTTTGTGTTTAGGCTCCACTCCTTTTTCTTCCTACTCCCCTCTTAACATCCTGGTTCATTGTGCCTCGTCCTACCCGCTTCTATTTGTCTTCAGTCTTTTTGTGTCTTCCCATGATGCCTTACGCTACTACATTGATTTTATGACCCACCTACTGTGTGCTACTGTGGTTCTCAAAGGTACAGCTCTTGAGTGAAAGGAATGCAGAAAATTGGAAAACAGAGTGAAGGGTTCCGAACATGCAGTGACTGGAATTTAGTTCCTCTCATCTTTAAGAAGCAGTAAAAATATTCATACACCTGTGAGTTGTTTTAGATTTTGTGTTTTACCATCAACAAATGGCCTATCTACCTATTTTATATAGCTGCATACTTAAGGCTGTGTAAAATTTCTTTGGTAAAACGTGGGAGGACAGAAGTACAAATGCGAAAGAACCCCTGTCAGAGAGCATGCCAGGCAGGAGGTTTGACCCAGGTTCTGTGGCTGTGTCAGGAACACAAAATGTGTCTGATAGCTGTCACCAGGTTTCAACACTAGGCTTCACCATAGCCATAGTTTTGAGAACTCTGCACTACATATGTCTGTGCAATGCCAGCAAAGGCTGTTGAAGAAGATACTTAGCTCGGCTTTGAAACCATGTAAGGAATGTGGCGTTTCAAATATACAAATAAAGCTTTCATCTATTATAGAAACATAATGTTTTAATTATGCAAAACATTTTTAATAATCTATTTTGTGGGTAAGGGGTTTTTGCCTGAATGCATGTCTGGACACCACATGTATATCTAGTACCTGAGGATGCCAGAAGAGGGTGTCATATTCCCTAGGAGTTACAAACAATTGTGAGTCACCATAGGGATGCTGGGAATCAAAATCAGGTCCTCTGTATGAGCCTCTAGTGCTCTTAACCTCTAAGCCCCTTTCTAGGCCCAGAGAATAAAATATCTTTACAGATTTGATACAAATGTTTCTAAGCACATAAGCTTCAAATTAACATCTCTGGATTGTGTTGTGCTAAAGTATTTGTCTTTAAAAATGGTCACTTGGCAATTTAGTGGTTTCTCAGAAAATTGGGAATAGTGCTACCTCAAAACCCAACTATACCACTTGTGGGCATATACCCAAAAGATGTTCCACCATCCCCCCAGGACACTTGCTCAGCTGTGTTCATAGCAGCTTTATTCATAATAGCCAGAAACTGTAGATAGCTTAGATATCCCTAAACTGAAGAATGGATAAAGAAAATGTTGTTTGTTTATACAGTGGAATAGTACTCAGCTGTTAAAAACAAAAACCTCATGAATTTTGCAGATAAATGGATGGAACTAGAAAATACCAACCTGAGTGAGGTAACCCAGACCCAAAAGGACATGCACGACGGGAGTCTAGCATGATTGTTCTCTGAGAGGCTCCACCTAGTATCCAATGTAAAGAGATCCGAAGACCCACACACAGCCAAACAGTAGGTGGAGCTCAGGGAGTCTTATTGGAGAGTTGGGGGAAGGATTGAGAAACCTGAAGAGGATAAGGATACCACAGGAAGACCAATAGGCTCAACTAACCTGAACACCTAGGAGTGCCTAGAGATTAAACCACCAATCAAAGATGGCGCTCAATCTGGACCTAGGCCCCCAGAACATATGTAGCAGATGAGTACCCTGGTCTTCATATGGGTCCCCCAAATGACAGGAGGGACTGTCCCTGAATCAGTTGCCTGCTTGTTTGTGGATCCCGTTCCCCTAACTGGACTGCCTTGTCTGGCCTCAGTGAGAGGATGATCCTCATCCTGCAGTGACTTGATGTGCTCAGGCGTGGGGCTAGATATCTAGGCAGGGGCTCCTCTTTCTCAAAGGAGAAGGTGGGGGGAATGGGGAGAAGGATCTGTGTGACGGGGTACTGGGAGGAGAGGGCATACTAGTTTCGGGATGTAAATTAGATAAATGAATAAATTTAATAAAAACTTTAAAAACTTCCCATTTGGGTTGCAGAGTTGAGTGTCATTGAAACGACAGCGTTAATGAACCTTGGCTTGAGAACAGAACTTTTGACAGTTTCTGAAATGGCCCCAAACACAGTTCTGCATTTTGTTTGAGTATTTATGGAGAGCACCATTTTCTTTTTTTATTTTTATTTTTATTTTCTATATTCTTTGTTTATATTCCAAATGATTTCCCCTTTCCCGGATCCCCCCTCCCCATATGTCCCATAAACCTTCTTCTCTCCATCCCTTCTCCAATCACCTCCCTCCTTTTTCTCTGTCCTGGTACTCCCCTCCAACGCTAGATCAATCCTTTCCAGGATCAGGACCCTCTCTATACTTCTTCATGGGAGTCATTTGTTATGCAATTTGTGCCTTGGGTATTCAGGGCTTCTGGGCTAATTAATATCCACTTATCAGAGATTGCATTCCATCTTTTGTGATTGGGTTACCTCACTTAGGATGATATTTTCCAGATCAAACCATTTGCCTAAAAATTTTGTGAATTCGTTGTTTCTAATTGCTGAGTAGTATTCCATTGTGTAAATATACCACATTTTCTGAATCTATTCCTCCTTTGAGGGGCATCTGGGTTCTTTCCAGCTTCTGGCTATTATAAATAAGGCGGAGAGCACCATTTTCAACATTGACAGTGATAAAACCAAAATACCATGCCAGTCTGAAAACCGTTGAAGGTGCTCTAGGTCCTGCAGAATCCAATATTCAGCCAAGATTTAATTCTTTATGCAAAACAAGCAAGCATCTTATTAGTATGCAAATTGTATTTCATCTTTAATAAATGGTAAAAAAATTATTTGTTTTGAATTCCATTGTGATTCACTATCGATTAATGTTTTACTTGTACACAGTTTCCTACAGTTTATACAGAGGATTGTGTAAAAAAAAAAAATTCATGGCAAAAGAAGGTTAGGAATGAGAAGATTTTAAGAAGGCATGCTCAAGAGAACAGCAAGTGGCTCTCCGGAGCTGTTTAGGGTATGTCACAGTTGGGAGGGTGTGCAGAGGCCAGATTTATTGTAAAACAATGTATAGTACAAACACCCCCACCATGCCAAGAACACCCGTGCTCCAAACAGTAATACTTACCCTACTGCTGCTGCTGCTGCTGCTGCTGCTACAGAAGCTGCTTGCAAGATTGTTGTGTGCCTGGTTTCCAAACAAGCCTTGTTTATAACCTCTCTGCCGTGTTGAGAGTCTCAGAAGCCTAGAGTGGTGCAGAGCAGTTGAGCCCTAGGGTCCTCCCTGATCCCTGTGATCCCTGTGAATCAGAAAAGGGCACCCTCGAGTTTGTAGGGTGATCAGCTTTCTGGTGACATACATGGGGTCTTCCCTGATCTTATCCCTGAAAATTCTGATTTCTGAGAACTAGTTCAGCACTTGGCAAGTAGGGACACTTAGTCACTTCATCAAATACAGGAACAATTCTGCTTCCACCAAGGGCGGCTGCTCTAAAGGCACTGCTTTTCCCACTTGTACATCTGACCGCCAAAGGGTGTTGAGAGCTTCGAGGGAACCGCCAAGGCATCGTTTTTAAAATGTTATTAATGGTTTGGGGAAAAGTCTTGTGAGGAAAGGCTGAAGACCTACGTTTTTCTCCCCAGGATGTGAACCCTGGGGAGAAGAAGGCCTTAATCAATGTCTTCATGGGAACAGGATGCCGCTCCTTGAACGACTCGTAAGCAGCTGCTCACAGCTCCCACAGTTGACAGATTAAGAGGGATTCTAATGAAACATTAGGAAGAACTTCTTGCTTTTAAGGACATCTTTGGGCTGTCTTATTCTTCCCCCTCCTCCAGGAAAGATAAGAGTCCACCTTTAAATATGTAATTTTGGTGAATCAGTTCCTCCTTGCAAGGGAGGGACTAGCAGCCTCCCCAGCGCCCCTGTTCCTCACTCCATGAATGGCTTAAATCTTTACTAGGAAGTGCCTAAGGCCAGTTGAACTCTGGAATTAATGAAAAAAGACACAAACCCAGTCCCTTAGGAGATGACATTCCCCAAACAGTCAATCAAACATCAAGCACATTCCTTTTTTAGGTCATATCTTCTTGAAATCCCTTCTTGAAAATAAGGATTTTTCCCCCTATTTCCTGCAAGCCAATTTACTGTGCCTCTCTCAGATAGTTCTCCTCAGACCTCAAAACTTCCACATATTAAAGTTCTGCAAGTGGCCCTAGGACTGCCACCTCCCCCCACCTACTTTTGGGGCCACTCTGTTGTATTTTGCTTCAGCCTCCTAATATCAGCTTCGTGGAAGGTCAACAAAAATATTTCAGAGCTATAATTAATGATAACAGCATGTGTCCCTTGGTTTTCTTTGGATGCCACAGAAAGTGTCCCTCCCGCGTGTGTTCTGAATTAAGATGACAGTTATGGACCAAGGTGGTTTCTTCAGACATTCTCTTTCAGGGTAAGAGGATAATAACAGTTTCTCTCTTGAAAGCAGAGTATCCATCAAAAGGGAGGGAGCAGGGAGGCATTTCTGTGTGTGGAAAAAAATGTCTCCAATCCTTCTAAAAATAGAGACTAGTATGTATTTCCCCAGCGCTTTGAGCTCTAGTATAGAGGTGACATCTCGTTGGAGTCGGACTCAGTGAGTGGCCTGTTCACTGAGATGGAAAGTGCCAGAAAGGAGCAGTAGTGAGCCCAGCTGCTGTCACCTGTTCTGCCCCTGTCATAGACACTTCTGGGACTGCAGATGAGGGCATCTGAGGGTCCGTGTGCTCACAAATGAGGCTCTTTCTCCAGCCTGCCAGGCTGCTTCCCCATGCAAACTGCATTCCCTAACAAGGTAACACCTCATTTCCTTCCCACAGGAGTAAAGCTTCTCTCTCTAAAAGCTCAGCGACTGTGTCACTGTGTTTACAGTATTTTAATTATTATAGACCCATTTGCTCAATTGAAGAGGCCGTGGATAACGCTTAAATACCTGAATGGTCTAGCCTGTGTTCAGGGAGTCACTGAGCTCTGAAATTCTCATTTGCCAAACCCCGTTGTCTTGGGCCATTAGGCAGTACCAAGAACTTTAATGATTTGGCCATTTTTAGTGACAAGCACAGAGAAGTGGTTCATTATACTCAACACCCACCACTAAACATTCTGGTTAGAACTTTTAACCGAACTGTTGCTTCGTCAGCTCTGCCTAAAATGAAACCTAAAACAAATGCCATACTTTCCCTCCAGCATCTGTGTTTATCCTTGTCTCAGGATGTGCATCGCGACCTTAGCAGAAAGTGAATGTGGAAATCTCGCTTGCATTTTTTTTAAGTTATTTATTGTTTGTAAGTACATGGTAGCTCTCTCCAGACACACCATAAGAGAGCATCAGATTGCATTACAGATGGTTGTGAGCCACCATGTGGTTGCTGGGAATTGAACTCAGGAACCCTGGAAGAGCAGTCAGTGCTCTTAACCGTTGAGCCATCTCTCCATTTTGGGTAAACTACCACCAGCCAACATTCTTGCTGCTTGAGTAGAAACCATGTGTACCAACTGCCCATAGGAGGTAATGAACTTGCCTGCACTGGCTGTTCAGTAGTCACCCCACGGCTCAGCGTCTATGCTGAGAACCAGATGATACAGAGGAAAGGTAAAAAGTGAGTAGAGATGAATGCATGTCCAGGATGATTTTCCAGTTTGTTATATATTTCTTGGGTTGGTAGGAAAACTAATTTGATAAACACTAACCATTAACAAGCGTCCATTCCTGGAGGGAAAACAAGGAAGGATGCAAATACTTTAAATCCACAGCAAATAGGTTTAGGAGGTCTGGAAGGGAACAGATAAAGGGAGAAGAATAAAGCAAAGGTACGAGAGATGCTAGGGAGTGGATGGAGTCTGAGTCATCTCAAGATCACGGAGCCAAATACTGAATGTGGGGTGTTCATCCAACATATAAGCTCTTTCACATTGTCAGAACCTCTAGTGATATCCGGAGTGGTTCTTGCCCTCCTATATCCCTCCTCTGGTAAACTACTGATCACCTTTTAAGCTTCTACATTCTATCTACTTGTTTATTTTCTATGTCTATTTATAATCTAGCTTTCTCCTTTTAGATGAGAAATTTGTGGTACTGGGGATTTGAGCCCAAGGCCTTCTGTGTGCTAGGCAAGCACTTTACCAATTGAACCATATCCTTGGTCCAGTAAGGTAGTTTTGACCATTTCACTTCATGATGCAGTGTTCGAATGAGAATGGCCCTCCATAGGTTCATATGTTGGAATGTTTGGTACCCAGTAGGTGGAACTGTTTGGGAAGGGTTAGGAAGAGTGGCCTAGGAGGAGGAGGTATATCACTGGGGGTGTAGGCTTTGAGGTTTCAAAAGCCCAAGCCATACCCTGTCCTCCATCTCTGCCTCATGCTCACGGATCAGATGCAAGCTGTCAGTTACTGCTGCCCGTGCTTCCCCCGGTGATGTTCATGGACTCAGCCTCTAAAACTGTAAGGAAGCTTCCAGTTAAATGCTTCCTTTATAAGATACCTTGGCCAAGGTATCTTTTCACAATAGTGGAGTAGATATAAGAGGGAATGTGACTCAAGAGTGGGCAGTGAGAATATTATTTACTTACTGAATTAATAAATGTGGCAAAGGCAACTAACTACTTGGAGGAATTTGAAGACTTGTTAGACTGACTTGTATGATCTTATTTAAATTTCCTGTCCAGTGTCACCTGAAGGGTAGTTATTAGCAGCCCTTTCTCTCTTGAATATTCTTTTTTTCAGTAGCCTAGCTTTTTCCTGTAAAAATCTCAGACCTCTTTCCCTATTCCAAAATGCATGGGATAAGTTGTGTACAGTTGGGTTTTTTTTAGATGAAAAGATGGGTAGATTTGTAGAATCTCATTCATTTTGGGATGGAAATGTTTTTGTGAGTCCTCACTTTTTTAAAAACATCATTATTTTGCCTCACATGAGAAGTGTTTATTTTTTTTAAATCAAGTTCCAGAGCTATATATATAACACAAAGCAGAATCTTAATATTACAAATCCCCTTTCCTATTTCATGTTTTTCAGCTCTAGACTTTGTAAGCTGACAACTCCTACATTCATGTGGCTGAATGCATGCAGGCTGTTATTATAGAGACAGTAGACAAGCTCTCCTAGTCCAGGGCACCAGTGTAAATGGATGAAGTCGGCTTGCCAGCCAGTGCAGGGAGGGCTGCGGATAAGGATGAACCGAACGTTCTTGCCTCATCTGAATTCAGGTTCACATTTTCAAAGGTAATGGTAGCAAAGTGTAATTAACACATCTTTATTACCAGATTGGAAATGCTGTTTTTAGAATGAGGCTGTAAAATATTTTAATCATGAGTGCCGTATTTATCAGATGAGTTCTTAAACATTTCTTTGTTAGTTCTAAAACACATAAATAGTATTGTGTGAATATATATGATACCAATATATATTTATGTATCCAATGTATTTATACACCAAACATCATATATTACATTCCATTATGACATATATTATATATTATAAATATTATATATTTATATATATATATGAATTGCATATGCAATTTCTGTGGTAGTGGTAGAAAACATGGATACTCCTTAGATGTACATATCTTTTGAGGAGGGTTATATATGGGAAATAAGAAGACAATCATTTAAATTGAAATCATTCTTCACAAGTTACAAAATAGAGTTAAAGGTGACAAAGAACAAACGTCACTGCCGTCCTGCCCTGAGTTCCTGCTGAGATCAGTGGGTGTGAGGCCTTCTGATTAGTCACAGTTGTGTTTAATCAAACCCAATTCTGTTTGTGCTTGATTCAAATCTAGGTTCAGCTTCACTCGTTGTGTGACCTGGGCTGGCCTGTTGTGATACCCTCCTCTATCCAGGAGGGTTTGCAATGGCTGGTGCTGGTTGGTTAATGGGGATCAAGAGGTAGATTTACACAACTGGGGATGGCACGTTAAGAAAATCCCAAAGGTTGGTTGGTTGGTTGATTGATTTATTGACTATTGTTATTAGAACATCACTGTTATTTTACAAGGTAGGAAAGCTGCACTGACAGGCTATCTTCATTATCCCTTTCCTCTTTCCTGCCACATATAATGCCCACTTATATAGAGTAAATTATAATGGCTGAAACTGATCCTCTAAACTTTATACATATCTACAGATCATCTAATCTCATATTTTTGGAAAGAAATGTTTGCGGTTTAATGTCTTCTCAATTTAAGCAACTGAAGTACAGGAAACATGACTCCCTAAATAATGGCAGCTCCAACTCTCACTCTCTCTCTCTCTTTCTCTCTCTTTCTCTCTCTCTCTCCCTCCCCCTCTCTCTCTTTTAATGACTGATGTCCACTCTGTTGATAATATTTCACAGTGTTGTGGAATTTTGTAGGTCATTAGAACAAGACCTGATCAATGGATTCAATGGATTTCTTTCCCCTAGAGATATGATTAAAAAAGGAAGTTGGCTCTCCCCCCCCCACCCCACCCCCCCCGTCTCTCTCACACACACTTACATATAAATACAAACAACTTTACTACCATCATCATGAAAGAAAAGAATAGTAAAATCTCATTCTTTCAGTAAAAATAAAACAATCCTAATATCATTCCAAAGCAAGCCTTCTAATCCCCCATGCACATTAACCCACGCTCCTCACTGCTCTTGGACACAATTGTCAAATTCACCTTGCCAACAGGAAGATTAATCTGTCCCCTCACAATCTTAACAAAGAAGACCATCATCAAAGATGCCTGCATCCTTCAGTGAGAGATGAGGTTGCCTCTGCTGGCTGCATGTCTCTCCTAGGCAGCCCAATTGTTTGAGTTCATTTGGAGGAGTTGGGTGGAATCAATAACATTCTAAATGAGCTGGCAGAAACTCGAAGAGGCAGAATGGAATTTGGGTCTGAACGCAGCTACTCACTAGTCTGAAATTCCAGATCGGTTTTCACATCTTCCTGAACATGACATTGTTTTCTAAAGTTAAAATGAGAACACAAGACCTCACCAAGCTGCTGATAACCAAAATAAATCTCCAAACAAACCACTGACTCTACCATAGCTTCCTTAGATGAAGAGTAGCCTTGACTAGCCAGAGAGTAAGGACCACCAAAGGGCCATTGGTCCATAGCTCATGATGCACAAGGATCATTCTGAGGTTGCTAATGGTGACTTGCCCCCAAACCCTTTATTTCTAGACTGGGATTTTTTTCCTATGTCCAGCCCCTGCACCTACCTATTTTTACTTTACTTTGTTCTTTAGCTTCTTTCTTGCTGAGCAGCCTAAGCTGGCCTGAGATTTCTTTTGCCTCAGCCTAGTGAGTCCTGGAGTATATCGATTATGTGTTACTAGGCCTAGCTTCTGTTACCCTCCTTACAGGTAGTAATTCTACTGCATCCAGACACAGTCACAAACGTGTCAATTTGATTGTTGTTAAAGTCTCATCAATATAAAATAACATTGTATAACCTTTGGCTATCAAGGCACAGTACAGCCCTATCTAATGTCTCACACAGCAAAGATAAAGGAACCACAGTATTGTCACAAAACCAAATCGGAAATATAAAAACTTGTCAAATTGCTTTCCTGAGATTTCCCACGACCTTCCTATAGAAGGAACCTATAGAAAAGTTTTGCTATGGGCAGCAAAGGTGCTAAAGAAATGTTGTTATAAGTCTGATTTGCTTCTACATACATATCTAAGATATACAGAATTCCAGGGAGCAACATACCATTATCTCTAAGATAAACTAACAGTTGAAGATAAATGAGCTCACCATCCTGCCTTAAGTGTTCAGTTTTGTGCCAGGCACTGTGTCTAAGTTCTCTGTGTGCCTCAAATCACAGCTGAGTAGAGATTCTTGCACAAGATCAGGATTTCATCAGACACAATCTAAGTTCACATTGCTGTGGTTCAGAACAGACAATAAATACTACTGTTAACTTAAAGATTCACAGTCTAGCACAAGCTGAAGTCCACCTTTCCTTTTGTTATACAAAATACAGTGGTACCCAAGGGATGCCTGTTCTTGAGGCTGTGGCTAATTGCTGGCTTGTGGGGAATAAGAGGAAGGTCGTGGGAAATCTCAGGAAAGCAATTTAAATAGCTCAAGGGCTGAGATGTTGTGTATTTTTGATTTCCCTCATCCTTTCTCAAACTTACATCTTGAATGTGATTGCTTATCCAATCACACACAAGGGTGATCTTGGGGTTGAAGCCATATGTTAGATGATGTAGCAGAGAGCTCCAAACACTCCCCATGAAGCTCTGTCTATGTCTGGGATCCTTTATCTTACTAATATCCAAAACTTTTATGTATATATGTATGAATGTATGTATGTGTGTATATATGTGTATATGTATGTATGTATGTGTATATGTATGTATGCATTATGTGTGTATGTATGTATGCATGTGTATATGTATGTATGTGTACATGTATGTATGTGTATGTGTATATGTATGTATGTGTGTATGTGTGTATGTATATATGTGTGTATGTATGTGTGTGTATGTGTGTATGTGTGTATGTATATGTATATGTATAATGTATGGTATGTAGCTGTTTGCATCTCTCTCTCTCTGTGTTTGTGTGTGTGTGTGTGTGTATGTGTGTGTGTATAGGTGCATCACTGACACAGAGTGCACATAGAGGTTAGTGTATGTGTGTGTGTGTGTATATGTATGAGTGTGTGTGTGTGTGTGTGTGTGTGTGTATATGCATCCCTGACACAGAGTACACATAGAGGTCAGTGGATGTGTGTGTATATGTATATGTGTGTATATGTATGTGTGTGTGTATGTGTGTACATGTGTGTATGTACAGGTGCATGTGTGTGTGTACAGGTGCATGCCTGACACAGTGTGCACATAGATATCAGAGGGTAATTCATGGGGTTTAGGTTCTCTCCTGCCCGTTTGCAGGTTTCAATCAATGTCATTCAACCTTCATACAGACTCTTCTACCTGATCAGGCATCACACCAGACTCATAGCCAAGACTTCTTTTTTTATTCGATATGTTCTTTATTTACATTTCAAATGATTTCCATTTTCCTGGATTCCCCCCTCCCCCAAAGTTCCATAAACCCTCTTCCCTCGCCCTGTTCCCCAATCCAACCCTTCCTACTTCCCTGTCCTAGTATTCCCCTGTACTGCTGCACTGAGCCTTTCCAGGACCAGGGGCCTCTCCTTTCTTCTTCTTGGGCGTCATTTGATATGTGATTGTGTCTTGGGTATTTCAAGCTGCTAGGCTAATATCCACTTACCAGTGAGAGCATACCATGTGTGTTCTTTTGTGATTGTGTTACAATCACAATGGAGGATGACATTCTCCAGTTCCATCCATTTGTATAAGAATTTCATGAATTCATTGTTTTTTAATGGCTCAGTAGTACTCCGTTGTTTAAATATACCAAATTTTCTGTATCCATTCTTCTATTTAGGGACATCTGGGTTCTTTCCAGCCTCTGGCTATTATAAATAGGGCTGCTATGAACATAGTGGAGCATGTGTCCTTATTACATGCTGGGGAATCCTCTGGGTATATGCCCAGGAGTGGTATAGTGGGGTCCTCTGGTAGTATCATGCCCAGTTTTCTGAGGAATGGCCAGACTGATTTCCAGAGTGGTTGTACCAGCTTGCAACAGCAAGTGGAGGAGTGTTCCTCTTTCTCCACATCCTCGCCAGCACCTGCTGTGTCCTGAGTTCTTGATCTTAGCCATTCTCACTGGTGTGAGGTGAAATCTCAGGGTTGTTTTGATTTGCATTTCCCTGATGACTAAGGATGTTGAACATTTCTTTAGGTGCTTCTCAGCCATTCCCAATATTCCTCAGGTGAAAATTCTTTGTTTAGCTCTGTACCCCATTTTTTTAAATGGGATTATTTATAGCCAAGACTTTTTAAAATCTTCATTTGGGGATATTCCACTTCGTTTTCCCCCTTAATCTTCCTGTACTTCTGTCCTTCCCATTATTCTCCATCTGTTTATATCCTGTCTTGTTCCGCCTTGTTGTCTAGATAGCTCATCCGTTTGCATCCCGCATCCCGCATGCCTCTCCCCCTCTTCCTCTCATCATCATTGGTGGCTTCTTTGCTTTCCTTCTCCCCAGATCACTTCCAAACTCTGCCTATGGCTTTCTCTTTTTTTTGAAAATAGTATGAGAATTCAGAATGCACACAGACAGTGAGCTGCAATTTTGAATGCAAATACGGTAATTGTATTTGCATGGTGGGATTACAGATAATTTCATGACTACCCTGTCACTAATAATGCATTACAGTGCTATTTGTTTTCAATAAAACATAATGGGAGACTGCTCATTTGTAACTCTTTATAAATCAGTATTAGCCATTTTGTACTTATTTATAACTTTTATTTGGTTTTTTGTTTGTTCATTTGTTTTGAAGACCATACCATGCAAGTTCCTCTCACAATCGAACATGTTATCAAACCTGTCACAGCACTAATGAATGACCAGAATTAGGAAGCTAAATCATTTTATTTATTTAAAAATAATCATAAAACAGAGTTTAATCCCCTCCTAAACTGATTATTTGGGGCTTGTCTTAAGGTCAATATTATAAATGCCAATGACTTGCTCTATGCAAAAGTGGTGCTAATTGAAAATTAATATTTGACTCATTTAATCCTACAGGCATATTGCCCAAACTGCCTTCGCTTGCACAAGGACACAACATGTACTGGGCAGGAAGAAGGGAGAACAAAAGGACTTTACTATTTGTTGTTGACTTTCTGCAGTTTGTATACAGTGAGGGTCCGCTGGTGCCTTAACTGAACATTTCTCTGCTGAGTGTAGTAGTGTACGGTCACCGGATAGAGACATGTGTGAGCTGCATTTGTGTCCAGCCTGGGCTACTTAGAGAGTTCAAGGTTCATCTGAGAGTTCAAGGTTCACATGGCGAAACCATGTGTATGCAAATAAGGGCCAGTGACGTAGCTGGGTAGCAGATGCTTGCTGTAGTTGCGGTCATGAACAAGGCCTTGTGTTTGGCTCCCAGCACTGGAAAACAAACCAGCCAACAAACAAAAACAGACAAAGCAAATCCATCAGCATTGCCTCCATTTACTCTCTGGCCACCTGCATCGTTAGAGTCCCACCCTATTTCACAAACCCAGAGTCATCATGTCCAGTAGCCTGCCTCTTAACATCGTTGGCCAAAGAAGTCTCTTGTGAACACAGTTCGAAGACCTGGCCTTGTCTTTCATCGTTGCATACTTTCATTTTGAGGCCACTCTTAGCTTCAAATACAGAAGCGATGGTATTGGCTTTTCTGTAAATCTTGAGATTATGCAGGTTCCAGCAGAGATTTTTATTCGGACAACTGGGGAAGAGAGATTCTGATCAAAGTTTCTTCAAAGAGGAATGTACTTGGCAACTAAAGTAAAATGCACCTTCATTTCTGTGGCTGAAGGCACAGAAAACAGTGATGGTTTCAAGGCACCCTGGGAAATTTGCATGAATCCTGGGAGCCTAGTACATCTGTACGGATTGAATCCCCGGGCTATTAATTGGAGTGGCAAACCAAGCATTTTCTGAGCTTATTTATTAATGTTACCTGGGCTTTCAAGGGCACCTACCAGGTGTTGTAGTTTATACTTCAGGCTTTCAGAGTCTTTTTTAACTCTTTCATGCCACTTGATGTGTTTCTCAGAGCATCTTCGTTTGGAGTCAATAGCAAAATCAGGCAGCTTTGATTAGGGTAGAAAAGAAATTGCCCATAGTTTCTTGCCAGCTATCAAGAAATGTAATAATTAAGTTATATTCCATGAATTATAAATTATGTTGTCTCATGTAGGTAGTTCAGGTGTTTGTTGTCTGTTCATACAGTAAATCTCTCTTTTCCCCCCTTCTTGCTCCTTTTTTCTTACAGTATTAAAAGCCAGTTCAATGGCTTCCTTATCTGAAGAGACCAGCTGTTTCCTGACAGTTGGATCTAGTCTTTCCTTTCTAAATCAATGTCTGTCATAAGGAGACAGAAATATGTGTGTGACTTACAGGATTTGTCTTCATAATGATGAATGTTTAGCTAGAACATTGATTATAAAAATAGAATCCAGACTCTGAAAAGCAATTTAAAGCCATGGTATCTGTCTGTGACGATCATTAAAAGCTAATGAGTATGTTTCTTTGTTGTACTTAATCTTCCCACAGTCTGACTGGCAGCATTAATGTCGGAGAGATTACACTTGGAGTATGGCAAGCATCTTGTTTATTGGTCTCCGACTTCTATGCTAACTATCTAGTCCATTACTGAAATGGGATGTATGCTAGGATCTGCTTTTTAATTAACAGATGGGAGGAAAATAACCAAGATTCAGGCGAATGGGAAGAACATTCCAATGGTCCATGCATCTCTTCCTCGAAGATACTTTAAGTGTGATTAGAGTTTGAAATCCTTGTAAGAACAGTTGTTTTCCAAAGAGATGTAAGCAGGGCTTGTATATATCCTTCTGCTGCCTTATAATTTTATCAAATGTCTGATGAAGCTAACCAATTGGTCAACCTTCTCCATGCCTCTTGCTAGAATCATAGGGTTTTTTTTTCATTGTAGACTACAAAGAAACCCAGAATCACATTTTTTTCTCTATAATGAGTGAGTTCATCATAAAACAAAGCACCTGAAGCTCATTTCAGAAATCTGAATTTTTTAAAAAAAACTATACATAATTATAGCTAACTTACTCAAAGAAACATATGTTTTTAGGTATGGGATGTAGTTCAGAGACATTTTGTTATGCTAGCTCTTAAATTTGTCAAAAGAAATTTTAAAAAAACACAAAAGAAAAATCAATTGGGAGGAGTGACTAGAGAGATGGCTCACTGGGTAACATTTTGAGGGCTTTACATCTAAATACCACTACAGGGGAAACCCTGACTGTTCTTAGAGGAGAGCATCTCCATTCTCAGAAAGTCCCAGAAAACTGCCTGACATGTTTCAATGGCACCAGAGTCTCTGTCCAGCCAGCACAGCTTAGGTAAATACTTATTTAAGTAACCAAGACAGAGAGTTCAACCTTAGATTCAGTGATGGGCTCTAGGGTTTGAACCACTACGGCCACTGCCTGGAGGTAGAGGGACACCTCTGTCTCTCCAACCTTCACCACCATCTCGTCACAGGGCAATGACCACACCTTTCAGTCTTCACTGATTGTAAAGACAGGCTAAGCTCTTGAAGAAATTAAAGAATCTCTTCAATCACAATCAAACTAATCACGCAATCTCATTTTCTAGGCGCTGTGACTAGTCAAACATTAGCTAACTATGATCATTTGGTGTGTGATCTATTTAATCAAAGTTTTAACATTAAGATTTCCCCACCCTCCCCCTTCATCTTATCTATCAATCAAATCATAGAGCTAGCTTCAATTTTGCCTTATTTTATATTGGAAGCAGACAGTACTGGAAAGCCCTTCTCCAAAACATTTAGAACCGAGATTTTTGAAAGAACGTTGTGAGGTGGAACCACTGAGCAAACAACGGTGGCAGGCAGCGCCTTGCTTCTCGCTGTGCTTTCAAAACCCTTTTCAGCTTGTCTTTTAGCATTGTTGGATTGAAAGGTCACCGAGTCTACCTCATCTCTAAAGGGCTCTAAAAATCCCCCAGGGTTCTGAAACTTGCTGTGGGAGTAGTTCAGCAATCAGTAGCAGGATACAAACTGACAGTTGCCGAAGGAACCTTTCTCTGGCTGAGACAAGGTAAATGCTGAGCCTCGAAACCGATTGAAGATCAAGTCACTGTGTTTCCTTTAGTCTCCACTTTCGTCCAGTGTGTGGGTTGAAAAGCCATTGTGAAGGCTGTGTCTCTCCATTCCATTACTTCCAGGAGAAGTCAAGGAAAGGGAGTAGTCAACTATTTCAGAAGGAAAGTATTGTAAAAAAACACAGGGAATTCCTTAATTGAAAGGTTTGTTTTGTTTTGTTTTGTTTTGTTTTGTTTTGTTTTTTACTGTGGTGCCAATGCCGATCTCATGATTACGTTGAAATATTTTATAATATCTTTTTGTCTTAAGAAATATAAAGCAGCTATGATTGAGCCCATGTAATACAGGAGAGCAGTGAGTGAATATCAGAGCAGTATAATAAGTCTTAGAATTGTACTGCTTATATCACACTAGGAGCAAGATTTGGTGCCAAGGGTGATACTGACAATAGTCAAAGCTACGGTAGTCACAGATCAGTCTAGAGAGGTTAAATAAACTAGAATTACATCTCCAGGAATAACCTTGGTGACATCTATTTTTATGACCTAATCTAAGTCATTCAGTTTCCTCTCGTTAGTTGAAATGGTAAAGATAATTTTAAAAGTGAGTTGTTTTTATTGCTATCAATATGAATAAGTAATAAAATGATATAGGAAATATGGAGAAGCAAATGGGAAGAGGGGAGAAAAACCACTCTATTTCTGCTAGGGATGGAACACTGGTGTTGACTGAACCATGAAGGGTTTGCTCTGTTCACTTGGGTAGTACTTTCTGGTATTTGACTTGGAAGTAAAGTGGAGAGCTTACAGAGACCCAAAGGTGACTCTATAATGCAGTAACTACTTACAAAATGCTAACTCTGTCAACATCATGTCGAGTGCTATAAAGATGTCAAATAATATACAACTCACAAACACTGCTAACACCTGTGGAGTAGCTCCTGAAAGTCCTGATGACCTGGTGCCCAGTTCACAAGTGAGGGAATTAACAAGTAGACTCAGCCTTGTGTGTATGGTCTCACACATGCTACCCTGGGCTACCTGACTCCACAGACTGTGTTCTTAACCTGTATTTCATACTTCTGTTCGCACTGTTCCAACATTCTAAGGAATACTTTAAAATATGAGACCTTGGGACATTGACAATACCCCCAAAATGGTGCTACCGACAATTATTTGAGCCTCTTGTGCTTCTTTGAGATGTGTTGAGTAAGTTTCCAAGTAGTGCAATTGCAAAACCAAAGCTTCTAACTTGCTGCCAGGATACCCTGGAATTAAATATGTACCCCTGATGCATCCGACTCCCAGGATATGGTCAAGATGATGGAGGACTTGGTAGTTTGGCCTTCCTATAGTAGAATGCTCCAATCAGAGCCTTTCATGAGCATGGTCTACTTTTTTATTTTATTTTTTTTAACTTTCAGAATGGATAACAGTGACTAAAGAAATTTTTTATTGCAAATCACTCTTGAGAACATTTTTGTTGACTTCAAATTTTAAATAATAGCATATTTAAAGAAAATAGCCAGAATACAAAATCTAGAATTCTACCCACCCCTTAGGAAGAGGGATAGCAGAACCATGGCTTCCGACTCTGTGCTTCACTGTGTAGACACTTGCTTTCCATTGTGTATCATTGAGCACAGTTCTCATTGTTTATGTCCTCGCTTCCCTGCCCACTAAAAGGAGGGTGATAACCTGACACAGTTTTAAGGAGAGTGTGAGAATTCTTTTAATAGCATTAATAATTCGGTTATCATGCACTGCGTATTTAATGTTATGTGATGTTTACAAAAAATGTCATACATCAAGATGCTTTCCAGAAACAACCAAAATGTCCATCCACAGGTTCATGACTAAATAAATATTAGCGAATTGCACTGTGGACTCTTATGTAGTCACAGAGGCTAATCAGGTGAGTTTAAAGTGTACCACAAAGGCAATACAATTCAAAGTTCTGTTCCCAGGCCTCAGCCTGACAAGTACTCTATGTCTGTGAATTTTAAAAGAAAGTACCACCTTAGGAATTATGGGACAAACACCTATTATACATTAACTGGTGAAAATGATTGCAGAAGCTCTTTGCTTGAGTCTTCTTAGCGCTGACACTTTTATGTCTCTGAAATCATTGCCTGATATCTTTAGGTATTTTCTGTGCCAACGCTGTATTTGCCAATCACAGCGCATAATCCTTTTATTCCCGTGTAAATATAAGTCTTTATCTATTTTCTTATACTAGAACCATATAGGTTGAAGCCCTGCCTGTTCTTACCACCCTAACCACAATAGTCAAGCACACAATATACACAGAAGAATCATGGTGGTGTGCACAACAGGTACGCAAAGAGGGATTCACCAGAAACTGTTGGCTGGGATTTGGTTAAGAGAATGCTATGCTAGCTGATTCTTTTCATATAATAATTTTTTTTTAAATAGTGTGGATCATATGTTGGCTACCACATAGAACTCTGTGAGCATTCAGATGTCTAGGACGTCTTTATATTCACTAACTCATTTTGGGATAACCATTGCACTTCATGACATCTCCCTGGAGGATTCTAGACAATGAACAATGGTGGTTCCATGTCCCCTGGTTCTGTATTAAGGAACTCTGGGCTCATTAGGGAATAACTAGTGGGTCCACACTTCCTCTCCTCTCTGTCTGGTTGCTGTTGAGCATGTTATCTGGTTATATATATTTTGCTAATGAGTTTGTTTAGAATACATTTTCTGAGAATCTCTCATGATGTGCTGAAGTGTGGCCCCAGGTGCTTTGGAGGATTGCTTAGTTATTAATAGTGATGAGAAGAGACGTACTGTATGGGAGGTGAGACAGGGGAAATTAGCACAAGGCAACATAGGCGAGGAGAATCGTTTGTTCAGCCGCATCATATAAGCAGGGGATAACACTGAAGGTGGAGCAAGAACGGATCCTGACACGTGACAGTACTTACACAAAGATGAAAACACGTTGCTTCTGGCATGTGGATAAACCTAGCTTCAGAACTACGCATGCCCAGGAGAAGCCTCCCTGATGCGAGAGAATGGATGGAGTTAATTACAGCTCACTCCTGTGAAACAAGTCTTTTCAAACTTTGTCACTTAACATTTTGGCTCAGAAAGTTTTTGCTGTGAGAGATTGTCCAACACATTTCTAATTTGTTTTGTTGTCTAAAACATTCTCCCTTTCTCCCTTCCTTCCCCCTCTTCCTTCCCCCTCTTCCTTCCCTTCCCTTCCTTCTGTCTCTGCCTTTTGAAACATCAGCATCCAAGCATTATAATGGGAAGAATTAAGGTTTTAGAAACAGATCATTCTAATTCAAATCTTTGTCTCAGTAATTCTAGAACCACTCCTCCCAAACCCCCTTCTCAGTCTCTATCCTCCAGATACAATACTTAATTCTATCCACAACTGCAACAACCAAAAATGTCTTCAAACATTGGCAACGGCCTGTTGGAAGTCGAAAGGCCTAGCTGAGAGTTGTCCCTCAAAACCACCTTGTTCAAGTAATGAGTGCTGAGATTAATGCTCTTTCCATTTGTCTAGCACCTCACAGGCCTACAAAGCCATCAGAAAGTTTTAGAAAATCAATTCTGTTGTCACCAGGGAAAATAATATGAAAAAGTAGATGGTTGTGTCTTACAGTGATCTTCCAAGGGCTCTTATCACAAAAAATTGTTGCCCAGCAGGAAGCTGAGGAACTGAGGAACGTTCCTCTTGGTTTTTAGCTCTTTTGATGCCACCTGCAGTTCAAGATCCTGGGGCACATTTTTTTGTTGTTGTTCACTCTTTGCCCCTCCTTTTTAGAAAATGTCAAAAGAAATGCTGCCTGGAAAGAATACGGCATAACTTAAATTATTAACTGTATTGCGTTCCCTTACCTCTTATGTTTTTATTCTTCAGGAGTGTGGAAAGAAACAGGGAGTCAATGAAATCTCTCTCTCCCCCTCTCTCCCTCCTTTTCCCCCTCCCCTTCCCCCATCTCCACCCTCTTCTGGTCTCTCACAGTCCAAAACCTTTGGTCACAGCCTGTAGGAGAAAAACCAACTAATGTTTAAATACATTCAGAATTGGGGACAGCTGAATGTGTGAAATGGCCTTGAGGCCCTTAACATTGTGTGACCAGTCCATTTAATGGTTGTCTTAGCTTTATTCAAGATATAATTTCTTGTCATTTCAGCTATTGATCTTTTCCCATATGTGATGTCTAACATGCATGCGTGTGTCTGTCTCTCCTTTCATCCTCCCCCTCCTCCTTTCCTGTCTACACCCTCCCTCCTCCTGTTTCTCTCCCTCCACTTCTCTCTCCTCTCTTCTGCTTCTTCTTTCTCTCCTTTTCTAGCACAGGTGTTTATCTCTAGCACGTGAAACCTTGGCCTCAGGGGCTAGAGTAAGAATAATGCCTTTAGAACCAGATAATTATAAATTCAATCCTGGTGTCAACAGGTTTGCCATTTTCTGCATTTCAGTGGAGTTGAGGATGCAAAAGAAGAGTGTCCATTATACTGGCCACGCCTCTTCAGTTATGATTGGCGCAGACCCTTCTGCAAGATGACAAAAGGGAAGGATTTTGAGGGGAAAGTCTGAGAAATACTTTAGGCAGTTAGACCTAGGGGTTAGGTGCCAGAGTAATGATTTCCCCTCTTTCCTCCACCATCATCTACAAAGTATATTCCCAGATGAGTAAATACTAATGGAAAATCAAGGAAGTTAAAGCACAAGCCATAAGGATGTCCTATTAGACAACTGTGGAACAGGCAGAAGAAGTGAATGTTACGAAGCAGGATCCTGAATTCCACGTGTAGGCCTTGAAGCTACACTATCAGATTGGCTTCTTCCTCTCCAGGTCTAGCAGCAGGTTTTGAGGTTTTGTCTGGTTAGGGTGTGGGTTGATACCTGAAGTCTCCACTGTACTGAAGGAGAATGGACAGGATTGACCCTGTGCTGTAGCATATGCTCCATCAGTTCAACTGAAGGCAAAACTTAGCCCACACTGTAGAAGGGGCCAGCCTGGACGGTGGTCAGGAAAATACAAGAAAAAAAAAAAAAAACAGAGTTGAAAGCAAAGCTCATAAGCTCGTTAGAAGTTGACATATGAATTAGATCACTTGACACAAAAGCATCTTCGTCTGTAGTTTTCTCCTATCGCATGCTTTGAAGAGGACATGAGGCTAGTTCAATATTTTAATATATTTTTGTATAGCATATGCATATGTGTCTTACACTTTCTTCTTTAGATTTCTAGAGATAGTCTATATACCTATGATCAGTGCATATTTCACCTTCTCTTGTTCTCACCCTGTTTTTTTTCCTCCTCTACCATCTCTTCCTACATAAAGAAAAGTGCATTTTACAGGTCATTGTCTTTTTATTTTTTAAGCGAAGTGTGTAACTTAGCAGTATATCCAGATGTGCACTGAAAAGATGCTGTCACACTGTCACATCATATCCCATTATCCAAATGCATGTGTTTGTTTATGAGATAGTGGGAGGGAAGGCTGCGTATTTTATGCTATATTTTCCATCTTTCCTCATCTGATTCTTCATATTTCTACCACTGGTCTGCTTCTACATTCGTGTGTTTGGTACTCAACATGTTCATTTCCATTTCTTCTCTAGTAATAATGACACTTTAAGCGTGGCATGACCAATGACAAACAGCTGCTCTACCTGAATCACGTGGGTTCCTGTCATCGGAATTTTATTGCTAATTTTACGTATTCTGTAATTCCAGTTTATTAATAGCCTCTTTGGATTAATAGCCTCTTCATGATGGAGAGCCATTCAATAGACATTCAGCTGGTGGGTGACTTTTCTGGTATTGCTTTAGTGCACTGAGACTAGGTAACTTTTTCAATTCTACATTTACTTCTTAATTTTTTTTTTAAATTTTCTTTTCTCTAGGCTCTAAAGAAGGCCTCTTTTCTTCTTTAAAGATTATTCATTAGATGCCCCCAAATGGAAACATTCTGTTTTCCATATAAGAGAAGTTATATGGATATTAATGTACCATATTTATTGATCTTAGGATTATTGTAGTTATTGGGGATATATATGCATATATTCAAATATTTTAGATAGTACACATATCTATGTAATATATCAATGTGCCTCATTTTCTTTACTCTTTTCTTTTACACAAGGACTCACATCTCAGGATGGCCTAAAATTTCAAAAAATACCATTTTCGTCATTCCAAAACTGACCTTGAGCTTCAGGTCCTGCTCCATCCACTTTCCAAAAGCTATGATTATGCGCATGCCCAGTTTCACCTATTTCTTTTTTCCCATTAATTAATATATTTATTCACTTTACATCCTGATCCCAGCAGCCCCCTCACCTCCCAGTCCCCTCTTCACATAGCTCCTTCCCCATCCCTCATTCTCTTCTGAGAAGTTTGAGCCTTTACTGCCTCCAACAAACCTACCTTGGCACATCAAGTCTCTGCAGAGCTAGGGGCATCCTTTCCCACTGAGGACAGACAAGGCAGTTCAGCTAGGTTAATTGATTCTGTTGGTCTTCTTGTGGAGTCTCTAACCCCTCCAAGTCCCTCAACCCTTCCCCCAACTCTTCCACAAGATCCCCTGAGCTCTGTTTAATATTTGGCTGTGGGTCTCTTCATCTGTTTTGGTCAACTGCTATGTGGAATCTTTCTGAGGATAGTTATATGAAGCTTCTGTCTGCAAGCATAACACAGTATCATTAGTGGTGTCAGGGATGGTTCTTGCCCATGGGGTGGGTATCAATTTGGGGCAGTCATTGGTTGGCTGCTCTCTCAGTCTTTGCTCTATCTTTGTCTCTGCACTTCTTGTAGGCAGGACAAATTTTGTGTTGAAGGTTTTGCAGAAGGGTTGGTGTCCTTATCCCTCCACTGGGATATTTCGTATTGTATAACTTGTAATTTTGGCCCAAGGGCCATTGCTGTGTTCTCTGGTAAACACACAATGAGAATCGTTCTGTACCTTCTACCTTTAAAATATAAAGTAATCTCTGTGTACCATTTCTTACTTTATATGGGAAACATTGGCTATTTTTACAATATCCCTTCTTGTCATTTTATTCTCAATCATTCTTAATTTCTTTGCATTTTTCTGTTCCTTTTTCTTTTCTTTTTAAATTTTGAGACAGAGAAAGTCTTCGCCATATAGTTCTAGAAGGCTCAGTACTTTCTATGTAGATCAGGCTGGCTGCAGGCTAGCAGAGGTCTGCCTGCTTTTGTTTCCCAGAGTGCTGGATTTAAACGCATGAATCACTATGCCTAGATGCCTCTGTCTACTATATCATACAAGATGGAGACTTGCTGCAAACATTTTTCTTTCTGATGAAATTAGGTCATGTTTGAGTAGTGGTATGACATGTGTCTTTGCTTCTAGGTTTGGCACTTTATGTTTGATTTCTGTTTTTATTACTTTTAAATATTTCACATATAGTCTCTTCTTTATTGCTTTATATGTATCTTTTTTTTCTAAAAGGTCTGAAGATTTTTCCATGTTGCTTACATTATTGTAACTACTGTTCATGTTTTATTGATTCTTATAAATATGTTTTCCTAAGAAGTTTGAAGCATTTTATGGTGTGTGTGTGTGTGTGTGTGTGTGTGTGTTTGCCTATCTTTGTAACAACTTTTCATAATATCTGTAATCCTCACCCATTAATCCCCTACCATTGGTAACAACATAGGGCTTTGCCTTCCTTCTGGCCCCGTTTCCTCCACTTCCTATCCCATGGTAGAATTGTTTGTTCTTTCTTGGCAACTACCTTGAATAAGTCTTTCCTTCTTTTCCACTGTGTGTCAGCTTTAATTGATTTTCTTTGGTCTCCGTCTGTGAATAATATTAGAAACATCACTGGAGCATTTCACATTCCATCTTAGATCCTCAAACTTTTACCGTTCAACCCATTTCTAATTCCCCATGTTTCTATCACTGTGGAGTTCTCTTAAAGACAATGCCAGCATTTGTTTAACTCTGAATCCTATCTTGGAATAGATTCAGTTTCCACTATTGATCTGTTGCACTAATATTTTTTTAAGTTATTCTTTTGTTGGCATATATTTGCTGCCTAGTAGAATCTTCATGAAGTAGTCATAAAAGATGGTTTGAATCCTTTAATATTTAAAGCTAATGATTTTCTTTGGACCTGAGTGGAGTTTTGACCTCCTTGATATTTTAAGATGGAACTGTGTGTCCTTTGGGTCTTCAGAGGTTTTATATTGCTTTGGGGGGGATGGAATCAATGCTCTTTATTTTCATGTTTACAACTTACTTTATCACTTTGCCTGGGTACCCAAGACTATTTTAGCCTTCCTTTGTAATGCATCAGGAATGAGACTTTGAAGACATTTCACTCCAGGAATGGTGCGTGTTTCTACAAGGAAGACTTAATGTATTTTGCTAAATTTGGAAATATTTTCTTTATATGCCTTAATGTAGTTCTGCTTCATTAATTTGTGTTCTTTTGATATTGCAGTTTTGAATTGATTATGTTTCTGTGTCTGCCCATATTCTGTAAATATTCTTAGGTACCCTCTTTCTGCTTTCACCCTTCTATTTATCTCTTCTCTACCTTCCCTTTCTTCCCTTCTGGCTGCTTTTCTTGCTCTCCTTACTTCTGCTTGTTCTATGGTCTAGTGTGACGCAATGCTAGCAGAAGCCATACTCTTACCCTTCTGCTGATTGTCTTTATTTCTTGGGTTATTTTTTTGTTTCCTCTTTCACTTTCTCCCCAGTGTAGGGTGAATGATCCCAGCTCTAGGCTCCCAGCAGGTCATGTGCTTCCAGCCACCCACCCATAGAGCTCTCCAGATTAGCAAATGAAACACACACACACACACACACACACACACACACACACACACACACCAGTTAATTTTGATATGCCTTCGCTAGCTCAATGGTTGGGCACTTTTAATCCTCCTCGCAGCTAGCATGTATTTCTCTCTGGTACTCCTGGTGTACCAGCTTTTAATTCTGTGTTTTATCTTTGCTGCCCTGTTACCTTCTGGGTAACCCTCCACTTTCCCCCAATAGGGCCGCTTTCCCCTTTTTACCTACATTTTGGATTATTTTTCTTCTGTAGCTGCTAAACCCAATTCTTCTGCCTCTAAGTCACTGTGAATCTCTGTCTGTCTATCTGCCTGTCTGCCTGCCTGCCTGCCTGCCTGTCTGTCTGTCCCAAGCTCTGGAAGCCTGGAAGTCCTGCCTTTGTCTGCCCTGTCCAGCCATTCGCTTCTGGCATCTTTATTTACCAGTTGGAACAAACTAGAGACAGGGTCCCTCAGTGTCTTACATGCAGACACTCCTGTAAGCAATTTTTGAGACAAAAATTAACATTACAATACAGCAACATTAGGCCAAACCCACTTCACCCCACAGGATCTTTGGAATTCTGTGTTTTTAACTCAGACTGATTTCTATCTATCCTTTCCTTGGATCCAACCAGTATTCTAGGTTGTTTCACTACACTGTAGAGCAATCGTTATAATTTCATTCATAGTTATCAATATATCTTCATGTTTCTGTCTACTCTGTTCTAACCCTCACACTTCAAGGCCAAGGATGTAACACAGTGGCTGCTTGTTTACCTTAGATCCTGGGTTCAATCCCTCACATTGGAAAAAGTATCTATCATTATGCTTTCAGTTCTCTCCCTTAACTTTTTTATGGTCATATTTCTTATGCATTCCTTTTTTAAATAGTTCATTTTGAAATTGGTTTCTCTTTCCACAACTATTTGTGGGGAGGTTCTGTGTGCATGAGACCTTGAATTAAGTGGCTACAATTTGTTTTCTTCCTAGAAGATTGTGTGTAGTTTTAGCTTTTAAATATCTCCCTAGATCAGAGGCAGATCCAACTGTGAAGTGGTTCACGATGGCAGCTTTCCTATCTCTGCACAACCACAAGCTGTCTTCTCTTTGTGTTATTTATTCTTCATTGGCCTAATTTCCTAATTTTCAGAACCAAATTAAACCCAGGGAGTTTCCAGGCATGATGTCACATGCTTGCAATTTATGCAGTTCTAAGCCTGAAGTGAGTTCAAGGCCCATATTAGATTTAACTGTAAGTTTAACAAAGTCTAAAATCACCTAAGGAGGGAGTTTCAGTTGAAGGATTGGCCTGATGATGATGATGATGATGAAGAAGAAGAAGAAGAAGAAGAAGAAGAAGAAAGAGAAGAAGAAGGAAGAAAGAAGAAGAAAGAAGAAATAGAAGAAGAAGAAGAAAGAAAGAAAGAAGAAAGAAGAAGAAAGAAGAAATAGAAGAAAGAAAGAAGAAAAAAGAAAGAAGAAAGAAGAAATAGAAGAAATAGAAGAAGAAAGAAAGAAGAAAGAAGAAATAGAAGAAGAAGAAGAAGAAGAAGAAGAAGAAGAAGAAGAAGAAGAAGAAGAAGAAGAAGAAGAAGAAGAAGAAGAAGAAGAAGAAGAAGAAAAGTGTGAATGGCTTTTGCAGAAGACATTAGTTAGGTACCCAGCACTTTTGCCAGCCAGCTCAAACCACCTGGAACTCCAGCTCTAGACCACCAATATACACATCATTTTTAACTGAAATAAATATTTTTAAGAATAGAGACTGCTAGTGAGCATGAGCCTGTGGACCAGCCAGGAGGCAGCATTTCTATAGTTTCTCTTTTAAGATCCTGCCGACTCCCCTCACTATTGGACTAGAGCCTGTAAGCTGAACTAAACCCTATCATCTCTTAAGTTGCATTTGCTTGAAGTGTTTTATCACAACAGCACAGATAAAACTAGGGCAGCTAACCTGGGCTGCACAGTGAGACCCTCAAAAATAAAATCAAATAATAAGAAACCCAGGAATCCATCTTGTAGCAATTTCATCTCTCATGGTAGATGACTTAGGTCTTTTTTTTGTATTTGTATTATAAGGTATAATATGTATAGAACAATAGGATTACTATATTAGATTTTAAAATGTTCCTAATTTATTAATTTGATTCGAACACTTATTTAAGGTACTTTAGTAATATTTTTTAGTTATGATCAGAAATAACTACATCTCGCTGGGCGGTGGTGGTGCACTCCTTTAATCCCAGCACTTGGGAGGCAGAGGCAGGCAGATTTCTGAGTTCCAGGCCTGCCTGGTCTACAGAGTGAGTTAGAGGACAGCCGGGTCTACACAGAGAAACCCTGTGTCAAAAAAACGAAAAAAAAAATAAAAAAGAAAAAGAAATAACTACATCTCACTGTGGAATGCTGGGGATATTTGCATTTATTAGACATTTATTTTGCTTAATTTTCTTTAAACCAAATTTTAATAATCACTTTCAATAATGATTAAATAATAAATAAAACCAAATTTTTCTTAAAATATGTATTTTGTCCTTTGTTAAAAATATATAAAAACTAACATTCCTTAAGATCTAAAGAATTCAGTGCTTCCCTTTGACATGTCTTTTCTATTCATAATAAAATCAATAATAAAACATAGTCCAAATAATCTGCTGATGCTCAATGACCCTACCTAGTATTTTCAGTCTATTAGTCAAAATTGTTTGAGACTCCATAAGACGACAATATGATTACAGGACCACCAGGAATACATGAAATTCAGAGTCCACAGCTTGCTCCATTTTGCTTGGGGCTCTGTGTATGGCTGGAAGTGATAAGAAGACCTTGACTAGAAACCCTACTTTAAGTCACTAATCTATAAAAGAACAGAACTGATAGAATATATAACATAATATATAATATGTAATTATATACTTTATATATTATTATATATTATGTACATTTTATAATTATATGCTATATATAATTATATAAATATATCATGTGCCATTCATACAACATATATCATATCATATATCATATGTCACATATCACATATATGTCTTATCACATATATCACATATGTCATATGTCATATATGGAATATCGCATATTTTACACATTATATAATATGTAATTATATATTATTTGTAAATTATATAATGTATGATTATGTAATATATAAAATATATATGGTATATAATATGATATATGATGAGCATTGCATTTGATCTGTGATATGTGATATAAAATATAGGATATGGAATGTAAAGTATATTTTGATAAATACTTTAATACATTATAGTATTTTTATTATTTTTAAATACATAATTATTTAAATACATAGAATATATAATATACAATATAGTATATATCATAATATGTTATAACATATATTACATATACAATATATACCATATGTATATAAAATGTGTGTATCCATCTTAGTTACTTTTATATTTCTACTTTAGGACACTGTGACCAAGGTAATTTATGTAGGGATGTATTTATTTGGGGCTTATAATTTCAGAGGGTAAAATTTTATGACCGTCATCCAGGAAGTATGGCAGCTGGCAGGCAGGAAAAGCAATGGAGTAGTTTCTAAGAGCTTACATCTTGAGATGCAAGTATGCAGCAGAGTGCCAACTACGAATAGCTTGGACTTTTGAAACCTCAAAGCTGGCCTCCATCTTTAAATGTATGAACCTTTGGGTCCATTCTCATGAAAACCACAACAGTGCTAAAAAGGGATATATTATATTGGCTCACAGAATGTGGTCCAGGAAATCCGACAGTTGCTGCCTCACAGCAGGGGAGACCTTAGTTGGTCAGCTCTCAGAGCAGTGCTGAAGGCATGGAGGATCCCTGGAGAGCTGCCGGTCTTCAGTCTACTTTGGAATCCTGAAGAAGGTTCTTCCCTCAGTGAAGGAGTGCCACAGCAACAGGATACGTGAACTTGCCAGTGACAGACCTGAAGATGCCATGCAAACTCAGGGGAGGACTTCTTGCTTTAAATAATTGGATCAAGAAGTCCAGGAGCTTGGCTTTCAGTTGATTGTATGTACAGTGCAGTGGATAACTAACGTTAACCATCCCCAGTACCCACTTTGTTGCTAAGGGAAAAAAACTTGAAATGGATCCTCAAAAGTAATTCAGGATATGGCAGTGACTTTCAACCTCAGGACCTGTTACACTTCTTGTTCCCATCTACTGTGATCTATAAAACCCTTTCATGGTTCTCTGCTTCTCTTAGACCATCACTCGGAACTCTTAATTCAGGAGCTGGCCTTTGTTGCTTCACCTCCATCCTGCCTTCTCACCTTGGCCTGTCACCTGGTCTCTGTCTTGCTTTTCCTGGAATAGAAATCCTTATTCCCATAACATGTTGGCATATGCCCTGACCCCAGGGCCTTTGTACATGCTTTTCTTCTTGCCTACATATATTTATCTGAGTTTTTCCTCTTCAAGTAGTATTACACTTCAGACATCACCTTACATGTGTTTTTTCAAGATTTCATCCCTGGTCTTCTTGACTACCTAAGTTAGCCTTTCTTCTCTTAAAATCTATTTTTCTCTCTCAGGTTTCACATCCTCTCTAGGAACTACAAGCTCTGTGAGTCTGTCTGTTTGCACAATATTTTACTCCTAGCCCTTATCACAGCATCTCAAACATAGCAGGTATTTAATAAATCACTGTTGAATCAATAAATAAATGGAACAATTAGTTAGAAAACCATCACCAAACTAACTTGTATCAGCCTTACTTTTATCACAAAACAGACATTCTTTGAGAAAATAGGATATACAGCAAAGATGTGTTTAAAGAAAAAATAAAAAGAAGGAAATGAGTCTATATAAGTGTCCTTGAGGAAATATTTTGATGTTGTAAAGTTTTGCATATTTACGTCATGTGTTGGTTGAATGCAAAAGGTACCCAGGAGTCTCAAATTTGCATCCAAACTACCCAAACTCTGAAGTTATAAAAATGAGCAAGGGTTTTTCTGATGTGCTTTTTGAAGATGTATTTAGCTTTTTCTGCTTTAATTGCCTTAAATTTATAAGAAACAGATCAGATTTTCCCACAAATTTCTTATGCCACCCTTTGGTTCAACAGTAAATCAAGCAGCCAATAGTAGTGTGTGTAACAGACTCTTTATGTATTGCGATTGGGACCATTGCCTTGTGGAATAAGATGTTACAAGTTCAGAGCACTAATTTCTCATATTTATCATATTTATCCTGTGTTATTGTGTTTGATGAACATGCTTAGTTTGAGTTTGCAGGAGAAGAAAGGGGAGAGACAATGGCTGGAGACAAAATGGGCTTTGTTTGTTCAGCTGCACTCCTGTTGCTGATGAGGAAACTGGAGAGAGACAGGGCAGATCCAAGGCTGCACCTGACGTGTGTCAAATCAGCTTTTCTCATGATCTTGGTGTCCAGAGAGAAGAGGACCATCATAAAAAAGTCCGTTTTCTAAAAGTGCCAAAATGATGTCATAAATGCATATCAACATTCCAGTCCATGGTCCTTAAACATGTGTGTTTATGTGGATATGAGTTCATGTGTTTGTGGGAGTGGTGTGTGTGTGTGTGTGTGTGTGTGTGTAAAGTACTATGTGATACTCGAATGGCCAAAAGAATGCATAGAACTTTGGCATTAGCAGATCTATTTTGGCTTCTAGGCCCCCTTTAGTTATTAGATGAACAAACTCAGAAATTCATTTCTCTCTCTTTCTCTCCCTGTCTTTGTGTGTGCGTGTGTACATATGTGTATGTGATATATGTTATATATGTTTCACTTGTGCACAAACGTATGTCTGGGTACCTGTACATGGATACATGTAAGGAGACCAGGTTAGAGCCTTGAGTGTTCTGCTCTATTTCTTTCTTATACCCTTGAAAAAATCTTTTCACGAACTTAGAGTCAGATTGGTGGCCAACAAGTCCCAACAATCCTCCTGTCTCTGTCCCACACAGTGCTGAGGTTGCAAGCATGTATTAACCATGTTGTCCTTTTCACATGCATGTTGAGGAATATGAATTCATGTCTTCATGCATTCAGTCAAGCATGCTGACCCATTGTGCCTCTCCAAGCCTCGGTATCTTAGTTTCTATATTATCAAAATTTAAGAGTATTGCTACTTGTTTCCTAGGAAACTCAGTTTTTAGGGAATCAGTGTGCAGATAACAGGTAATTATTACATTAAATAGTTCATGTATTGCTGTAAAGAACAGATGCTACAATGTGTGCATGTAAAAGGTGTCTGTGTCGGCCCTTGTCCTAGGACTGGTGGCACCATTTGTCTCTGCTTGAAACTCTTTTCTCCTCCAGAGGCAGGCTATTGAGGGCTCTCAGGAAAAGCACCATAAAAATATATCATGTCAGTATTACCTGACATGGAACATGTGCTGATTTTTTTTTCCTGCACTAAGTATTTAAGTGGTTTATAAAATGACCCCCGTGGTGGTTGCTGTTTTAAATGACAGACAAACTTTCACGCTCTTGTGATTGAAAATTGCAGCTACAGGCATACCAAACTTCTGCTAATGTGTTGACGGGGACAGTATTTACATGCTTGCATCAAAATCTGTCAGTGTAAAAGATTTGACTATCAACCAGTAAAATAACAGTTTTTATTTATTTATTTTTTTTTAGGGCAAAACGACCAAGACAAATTCAGTCTGCCTCATGAAGCAGACTTAATCCTTCAGAAGGAGAGAGAAGCTTCCCAACAATAAAAGAATATAACATGGTAAGCTGAGATGCTGTTCGAAACCTGCACGTTCTGTATTTTGCCATTAGAAATGCTAAGGGTTTGGGGGAAGGAAATGGTTGACTTTAGTGGGATCATTAACACAATCTTCTATTTCCAAGTGCCATGAGGAAGGACCATGAGAAAAACGTGAATGTGAAGCTATTTGGTCCATGGGAAGTGGCACTATTAGGAAGTGTGGCCTTATCAATGTATGCCACTGTGGAGGCAGAGCTTTGAGGTAATACATGTACAACCTCTGCCCAGTAGGAAAAGGAGAGTCCTCTCCTGGCTGCCTTTGGATCAAGATGTAGAACTCTCTACTCCCCCAGCACCATGTCTGCCTGAACACTGCTGTGCTTCCCACTGTGATGATAATGGACTGAACCTCTGAAACTGTAAGCCAGCCCCAATTAAATGTTGTCATTAATAAAAGTTACCTTGGTTGTGGAGTCTCTTCACAGCAAGGAAACCATAAGTAAGACACTGGGTGTGGTGGTTCCTGCTTTGAACCCTGGGTCTAAGGAGGTAGAGACAGGAAACAGGCAGATACCTAGGGCTCCAAGACCAGCCATTCTAGCCTCTTAATTAAGTTCCAGTCAATGGGGAGCACTATACCACAAACAACGAACAAGATAGGTGGCTCCTAAGAAATGCAACATGAGTTTGATCTCTAGTATTTGTAAGTGCGCGCGCGCGCGCACACACACACACGCACACACACACATACACACACACACACACACACAGAATTTGCTTATCTTTAAGTGTCTGTATGTATTCCAAGATGAAATTTTAGGACTTTCAGGATTTTCACTGTTCAGCCTGTGGGCAGAGCATCTGCCTCCTGCCTCCTCCTTCTGGTTTCTATTTTTCTCTCTCCAGGTTTTTGCACACGGATGCTTTTGGAGAGCTCCCCGATGTGTGTTGAGTTTGTAACTACTATTGGTTCTGCCCCTTTGAGTGTGAGTACTCTTCCACTGAGAATGAAACAGAATAACAACAGGTGATGCTAACAGGTCTCCTGCCTTTGGTGACAACCAACTGCACCGATTGTTGCAGAAGCCTTTCTTTCCGTGTTTATAACTGTTCAACATTGCCTTCAATGTTGTATAATAATAACAAAGAAACTATATCTCCTGTGCAGGGAGATCAGGAATGGATGAGACGTGGTCTCAGGTTCAGATCTTTAGTTCAGCATGCAGATGTGGAAAGTTGTACAGGCATGCAATGTTGACTGTTTTTACATGTGACCTTGGAATGCCAAACCAACGTTCAAATCAGATCTCTACTACCCAGTGGCTGCTTAGCTGGCAACAAAAAGTGCTTAACTGCTTTGTATTTCCATTTCCTCATCTATGAGCGGGTTATAGTTGTTAGGACCCATCAAAGTGCCGCTGAAATTAAATGAGCAATTTTCTAAAGCATTAGATATTTAGAATAGCACCTGTCACATACATTGTCATAATGTAACAAAAACAACATTCTCTGGTTCCTTACATTCTTCCCCACACAGTCCACCAACTGTCACGTATCAGCTCTTCCTTCTTCCTACAGCACTCTGTGTGTTTATAACAGCCCTGTAATAGCATGTGATGGTCTCTCTCCAAGGTACTGCTTGACAATGCAGGCAACATCCACTACTGTTTGTAAGTCAAGGTCAGCTTTCCACCGAGTGTTGTCATATGCTATCTTACTGGTGTCTCTAGCCACTTTATGACATTTTTTTCTTTTATTTTTTCAGACTTCCTTTAAAAATGCAACAAATGTAATAATATGGCAGGGGTCTTTAGGCATCCTCCATAGTGTGGGTTTCTCGTCCACCCTTTAATTGGCTGCTGCCCAGCTATGCCATATTGAGATGTTTTTAATTTTACCATCTCTTCATTTGTGATCTCTCTATATATGCACCCATTCATCATTCCTTATCCACTTTTCCAAAACTGAAATAACTAAGACCAAGCTTGCTTCCCTCCCTCCCTTCTTCCTTCCTTCCTTCCTTCCTTCCTTCCTTCCTTCCTTCCTTCCTTCCTTCCTTCCTTCTTTCCTTTCTCCCTTCCTTCCTTCATTTCTCTTTTCTCTCCTTCCTCCCCCTTTCACTGCCTCCTTCCCTTCTTTCCATGTTGCTGTAAAGTTTAAAATCTATATTATCCCATAGTATATAAAATCTGATAGGTCGTGAAACAACTGCTACATTCATAAGAACCAGAGCATTAGATTATGGAGATGATATTATGAAATAAAAACATATCCATTTTCTTATAGCCCTAAAGTACCAAATGTATCTTAATTTTAAGGAGTATTCAGTCCAAGACTTTCTGATAAGAGACTTGAGAGAGAGAGAGAGAGAGAGAGAGAGAGAGAGAGAGAGAGAGAGTCTGTCTGTCTGTTCAGATGAGGTTAGAAGTCTATTTCCTCTGCCATTCCTCAAGAGTCACCCATCTTGTTATTTGACAAAGTGTCACTGGCCTGGAGCTCACTCAACAGGCTAAGCTGTTTGGCCATTAAGTCCCATGTATCTGTCTTTCTCTGCTTCCATGGTGCTGGGATTACAGACAGACACCACACTTTTCTATGTGGATTTTGGGGATCAAACTCAGGCCCGCCCTCAGCCTTGTGTGACTCATTTGATTGAGTGAGCCATTTCTCAGCTCTGGCTTACAGTTTCAGAGATTCCCTCCATTATCATCATGGTAGGAAGAATGGCAGCATCCAGACAGGCCTGGTGCTGCATATTTTAGCTCAATATTTTTCACTGGAACCCTGTCTCATCTGTATAAACTGTGAGATATTGAACAATCTAGTTGACCAACACCGCCTCAGATCTCTCAAATACCCTACCTGTAAATGGAAAAGACAGTTGTGTCCACTCATGGAGGTCAAAGTATGATGGAAGAGCTTGTGGCAATTGTTGTAAACATGGCCTGTCTCAAAAGAGACACTCACTTACTTGTCAATACTATTTATTCTAAGTTTGCTTTTGTTTATATCTGTGGTGATTTGAGTAGGTTTGGTCCCCATAGACTCGTGGGTTTGAATGCTTGGTCCATGAGGAAAGACCCTATTAGAAGGCATGTCCTTGTTAGAGTAGGTGTAGCCTTCTTGGAGGAAGTGTGTCACTCTGGGGGTGGGCTTTGAGATCTTTCTGCCCAGTGTGGAAAGATAGTCTTCTGCCTCCCTTTGGATCAAGATGTAGAAATCTCAGCAACTTCTCCAGTACCATGTTTGCCTGGATACTGCCATGCTTCCTACTGTGATGATAATGGACTGAAATAGTAAGTCAGCTCCAATTAAACGTTGTTCTTTATGAAAGCTTCCTTAGTCATGGTATCTCTTCACAGCAATGGAATTCTAACTAAGACAGTATCTTTGGGCGTTCTCCAACTTTATGTAAGATCACATATTAGAGACTTGTGTATAAGCTCTTAGAAGGACCACATGAATGAAAAGATGACCTCATTTGATCTAAGCAGTGAGTTGATTCCTTGTTCTTTCTTAGAATATAGGTTAAAGAAGAAACAAGAAACCTTTTCATTTGTCACACATTTCATATAGCCTACTTGATATGCTCTTTTCTTCCTGACACAGTCTGTATTCTTGCTTTCACCATCCCGCGAAAGTACCTTTCTTTCTGCCTGCTTACATGCAATGATTCGTCCACATCTGTCAGAAGCATACCTTGACAAACAGTAATGCTTTCTTCAGATATCTCTTGGTATCTCTTCTTTATCAGTTGGATTATTTTCTAGAACTGAGGTTCTAATGAGCTCGCCTTGCCCTTGAGGCATCGGCCTTTTTGTTATTCCTCCTAGAACACAGTCATCTATATTTACTAGAAGACTTCTCAAATCTGCATGCAAAGTGCATATTCCTCCCCTTCCATGGCTACTACAAATCGCAAATAATAGAGATGTTGCAACAACCATCATCCTTGGCCTTAATTAAACTATACTACTCATGACACCTCATTTTCAAACTTTTATCTTTCTCTCGTCCATCTCTATTTATGTTTAGTCTTCAACCTCAACCTCTTGAAGAATTACAACCACTGAACATTGCCATTTTTGTTCCCTGGAAAGGTTTTCCCTCTGTCCTTTCTCTACCCACTAATACTGCCAGGATCTAGTGAATGTCCCCACTGTTTCTCAATAATATTGCCAGGGTCGAGCTAGGGTTCCTACTGTTTCTCTTGCCACAGCCTCAGGCTTGTGCCTTTTCTCACTGAACAACTCAATTTCATTGATGGAAAAGGCAAAAATAAATCCAAAATTGTGTTTCACTTTACATTCAAGATCATGGAGCTCAAATGAGCACGCATGCAGGCCTGACCAACCTTCCATACAATCCTAGGAATTCTGTCTTCCCACCATATAATGGATGAAGTATCTCTCCTTGACTTGACTCCAGGCAATCTCCCCCCAAACTATTTTCCTAATTAGTATAAACCATGAGTTTTTATTTTCATAGCATGGTAAGTGTACTTTTAATAGCCATGCTGGGTCAGCTTAGTGGAAATTCTCCACCCATATTGTTTGATCATCCTCCTCATCTAGTCAGTTCTTCATCCCCAGCCTTAATATTTTATCTTACTACATTTAGGTGCTGTTAAATCTACTAAGACAAAATCCCCCCTTTCCTGATATTTTCCTTAGCAGTTTCCATTCACTGCCCCAACTCCAACCCTTGGTATTGTTCAGAGTTTAGCTGAACTCTTTCTACATAGCAAAACATCCACTCCTGTATCCTTTGCAGTATAAAGACAAAATCATGACCCCTTATCCTGACCAACTCTACATCTTTCTCTGTTTCCTGACCTCTCCTCTCCTCCTGAAATGGAGAAATGCCTCTTCACAGGGGCAGGTCCTTCTACCTGTTTTCTGTATCCCATTTCTCCTCGCCTTGTCAAAGATTTTGTTGTTCCTAGTAAATACCATTAATTTCCTACTAAATTCCCTTTTCATGAATCTTGTCCCCATTTATATGCTCTGGCAGAGGGGGGGGTGGAGAGATTGTCCCTTGGACACACACACACACACACACACAAGAACCTATCATATCCCCCACAGCTACTGGATCATCTCCTCTCTTTCATGAGCAAACTTTTCAAATATCTATAGGACATAAAAATCTCTATTTTCTTATTTCTCAGTTTTCTCTCTCAGCCTGTTATGATGAAACTACAACTTCTGACTTCCCCAGTAGCCACCCGTGAATTCCACATGACTTAGCTAGCCCCCAGGGCTCTTTTCTCTTCCTCCTTGACCTCTAGCAAAGCTACACACAGTGGGCCACCTTCTGAGACAGCCTCTTTCATGAGTTTCCAAGGCTCCACAGTCACAGTTTCTTCGCTACCTCTTTGTCTACCCACTCCTTTAAATGTCGACCTTCTCAGATCTCCAGCTTTCAACTCCTTTTCTATATTCTGTGTAGGGTTTCTATGTGTGAATCTGTCTTTTTCTCAAAAAGAAAACCAAAAGTTCTTTATATGTAGTTTCTATGTTGCTACCATACAAGTTTGAATGTTCAACCCAGACCATCATTTTCTTTCCTCTGCTTCTTTACCCTTAAGTACCACTGCCCCATTTAAAGCTAGCCCTACCACCCACACAGCCTGTTGTGTTCCACAAGCTGAGAGTTCTACCACTCTCTATACAAACTCATCTTCATTGTCCCAACAGCAATCCTCCATCTTGGCCCTTAGCACCTTTTACTGGGTTAAATAGTCACCTCTGGATTTGTCTTCTTGCATCTATGTTTAGCTTGCTCTAGTCTAGTTCAGTCAGGGGCATGTAGGGTGATCATTAAAATTAAATTTTGGTTGTGTTTCCCTCCCTGTTTAAAAGCCTAGGAGGGCTATTCCCTTGCAGCTGGCATGAAATTGAGCTGAACCCCAGTTTTCATTTCTCTAACTGTCAGCTCGCTTACCTCATTGTATCCATGACAGTATTCTCCTTTTTCAGACACACAGAATGATCTTGCTGTGTCTGGAACATTTCTCCCACACAACCCACATCTCAGATTACAGATGTCTGCTTCAAAGACATTGCTATTTTCCCTAATTAAAAAATAAATGTAATGTTTTATTAGCTAACTAATTTTCCATCACTCCAGCAACTCCTACCCAAATTGGAAGTTCTATGAATGTAAGGATAGCATGTTTTGTTCAAGAAACATGCCTCCCCAATACTTGCCAAAAGGTCTGCCATGTAATGAGTTTAAGAAGACTGCAGTGACAGAACTAGGAATTTAGATGATAGATTTTGTTGCTTCCTGTGCTCTTGTTTTAGACTATGAAGTTTAGAAATACCCCATAGATTGACACAAAAACCTCAGTGTTAATTATTACTTTTTATTCTCTTAGAGCTATGATCCTCGTCAAAGTATAGAAAATCACTACCTCTTGACCTTCAAAGAATTTTGCCAAAGATAGTCTTTCGTCCATGTCTGCCTGTTCCGCTGTGTCTTTGAATTCTCACAATACATGCCAATTCTTATATTTTATTTCAAAGTCTATCTTCTACTTATTTTCCAAGTTGATAGTAGAATTTTAAAAACCAGGATGATAGTAGAGTCTACGAAAAATAAAAAAGAGTAAGACTAATCTTGCCATGACACATGATTTTGTTAACAGTAAGAATTCAGATATAATCTAGCCAATTTAATTTGAACATTCCTTGGACATTTTAACAAAAGAAAGTATGGGAATGGAATAAAGTATAGGTTGTAGGAACCATAGAGTGCAGCTCCTGGGTCTCAATATCTATATAGAAATTAGCTTTTGATGTGAAAAATATAATAAAATGTATCTTCATTACTTTCATAGAAACATTTTTTTTCTTAAGGGACAATTATTCTTACATTGATTGCCATCTCCATACGGTAATATATAGAAATAAAAACACTCAGTACAGCAGTAATCTACAATGAGATTCATTTCCTCATGATCTGAAAAGACATTTGGGGCTAAAAGTTTATTTGTCATATATCCACAACTGTGTGACAAGAATTCAATATATTTAATAAGTAGTTAGAAGACAGACATTCCCCTGAGGAGTATAGCAACCTCGGACTAGGATCATTCGGGTACTAGCATTATTAAATATGATGAGGACTAGAAGAAAAGTCAGTGTAATATTTATAATTTATGTAAATACTCTATTTTAATAGGAAGAGGAACCACGTGAGATGAGAGAACCATTACTAACCAAGCCCTTGCTGTCGTGGGCACCTAAGAGTAGAGCTTGATTTGTTGCTTGGATTTTTCCTGTTTGACGAGAAGTAGGTGGTGTGCATTGATTAGCAAAAAAAAAAGGCTGTGTATTTTACAAGAATAGGGGGAAAATGATATACACAGAAATCAAGTACACTGAGAAAGAAAACTCAGTGCTGGGTTGCATGCTGCTGTGAAGACTGAATTAACTAAAATTGAATGTTTTCATTGTGAACTTTTATGTTTAACAAGCCCAAACACTCAGAACCCTGTAAGCGATATTAAAGCCTTTTATGAAGGGATTATGTTTTGTATGATGAGTGTTTTAATATAAGTATGGTACACTGCATAAAATATAACTACTACATTTAACTCACAGTAATTATGAGAGTTCGGGCAAAATTATTTTTCTGCTGTTCTATCACATTGATACACGGGAAAAAAGAGAGAGAGAAGAAAATCTTCTGGAACCTTCCAGCAGCGTGTCTCTGTTTCAATTATTTTTGGCTGTATATATTGTGTCCTTGCTTCAGCTCCCTTTTATATCGACAGTTGGTAGCACAAGCCTTTTAACACACAAAGGGCAGCAGTGCTTCAGCCAATCTGTGATAAAAGGGAAAAAAAATGAAATCGCTATGGAAACTGCGCGAAGGATCTAAAAGCAGTCTTTATAAAGTAAACGCCTGTTGGTTGTGACTATGGGCAAAAAAATTCATAAATCCGAAGCTATCATTTCTGATTTGTTGTCGCTGTAAACTCCAAGTCCACACAGCCTGACCTCTGCTTCGTTGTATGTCCTGTGTTCGGGAATAGTGAGAATTCAACAGGAAGAGGACCCACCGTGGTCTGAGATCACACACCCTGCAGGAATGAGAGAAGAAACTCATTTGCTTAGAAACGTTCGTTTTTCCTCCTCTTGCCTGCTCTCTGTTTCCTTTTGATTTGCGGCAACTTTATGGAGTCAATGAAGTCTGTTCTGCTCTGTCTTTTATTTTGGTTTACTCATTGAGAAATAAAGATCCCGTCCCCAAATTTAACTCAGAAAGCAGTTTCCTCCCATGGCACATCAGCTTTTGATTGAAAAGGTTTTGTATTGAACACTGCCAACCCTCTCCTTCTTATCCAGTGGAACCTTAACTCTGATGAAGAAGTCTTTCCCACTTCCCTCTCAACTTTGTGTCCGTAATGGAATAAAAAAGAAAAAAGAGGGGAAAAAACCTGATGGGATTGTAGGATTGTAACTGCACAGCTCTGGTGACGTTAGTTTGATGCCGGACAGCAGCAAATAGAAGGCAGGCTCACAAGTATGATGATGCTCATAAAGTATCTGAAATGTGATTTAAATGTGGTGTTCTAAATTTAATAATGGTTCAGGAGTAGAAGAAGGACCTTGGGGTCAAGAGGACATGGACAAATTCTCAAAAAGTGAAATGCTTCAACTTCAAGAATAGATTCTTAAGTCAGAAGAGGATAGATTTTCAAGTAAGTAATTCTACTATTTTATATCCTAGTAATTCTAGTATTTTAGAACTGTATAGCTACTATGCTTATTTCTTCGATGTTTACATTCAAGTCTTATTTCCTGAATCTAATCTTCACATAATAGTAACTGTTGCTGTGTTTGTTTGTTTGGGCTATTTTTGTCTTTTGTTTTTTAAGTTTGTGGCAACTGGAGACTGATGTACACAGTAATTGACTGATTTAATATTGCCATGCTGTATTTAGACAATCATTAACATTGCTAATCTCATGTTTCAAGGTACTTATAGACAATTTAGCAATCACACATTGGCATCTCAAACACACTATAGGACAAGAGTATCCCAAGGAGAAAAACCCTAACTAAGATCCTTGATGAGTCTTCAGAGAATAAGACAGAACTTTCCAAGGATGGAGGCTGCAAAAAGTCTGCTTCATTAGCACCAGAGAGGACACACAGCTCTCTAAGGAACTGGCTTCGTATAGTCCACAGCACTGACTGTTAACAATTCTCTTACTACTAATGACTAGCTTGACTGTGGAGGTGGCCTTTCCAGTTACCATGGGTGCTTCCTCTTCCATTAGAGGAGCGTTAATGATCAGTTACACAGAAGCAAATGAGAGTGTGTTTGGGCACCCGAACATAAATACAGACGTACTTTGATTTGAAAATATTTAAATGCCTCATGCATACCAACTTCACTGATGCTTTTTCTGCACATAATGAAAGTCAATTATCTGTGGAGAAAACTTGACTGGGTGGAAGGAAACTAAATTGTTTTTTAAAGACTTTCTTAAACTGCAATGGCTAAGGAAAGGTCCAATAACATTTTGGTTCAGATTGTAATGATGATGCCAAGTTAATAAATCAGGCCTTATCCCAACTTTTAGCCAAGGATGGGAAGATTGCATAGGACCCAAACGTAAGAATGGGTTACTTCCTGTGAAGCTCTTCCTGTATTAAGACACGACCAGTTGCTATACATCTCTTTCTTAGAGAGGCCAGATAAGTCCTGTTTCACTCAAAGATCTGACTATAGTATAGTGTGTACCTACTGAGGAAAAACTTCCAAAATTGGAATTCCTAAAGTAAATGTTTGTTCTAGAATGTTCTGTCTTTTTTTTTTAAGGATTATGCAAAGATGCAAAGTAAATGTAAGGAAATCTTTTTCATTTTTTCCCCCTTGGCTAATCCCCTCCTGGGAGTCTCCTAACTTCTGTGAAATGCTTTTGTGTTGGATATCAACTCTGATCAGCTAGTTTCACGTTGACTTCTTATTCATTGTGTTGGAAGTCTGAGAGTACTTTGGAAGCACATTCACAGGGACTCAGAACAACATATTGTTTCTTTTACACATGCTACGATGCAAATGCTTCCCTTTTGCTGCTACTCAAAATATTAACATTCTCTTCCCTGTGTGTGTGTTCTCAGACTTGACTTCCAGCAGCTACTGTAGAATAAGGAAGGCAGAGCGCCCTGCCATTATTTCAAAGCATCCTACTGCTTACTAACTGATGAATAAAAATAGCTCACAGGGCCTTTCTAAAGCCACGTCGTTATCTCATTTAAAGTGTAGGTCTGGGAATAGATCAGCTAGACCACAAAGTAGATCAAATCGTGGCATGGTGAAAGACTAGGAAGGGGAAATTGTAATTTTGTTCCCACTAAAGACTGTATGCTTTGAAGGGTGTCAGGTACTTCCTAATATTTTCCATTAAATTATCCATGATCTTTTAAAACAAAACTCCCAGAAACAATATCTTTATCCAACTATGAATTAGATGGAAACTGAGGTAGCAGACTCATTGCATTTTGGACCTGAAATTCTGCAATGTCTTGGCCTATACTTTATTACATGTTCTCTGAAGTATGTGCTTGTGTCTTTTTTTCCCACTTTGAATATCATTTATACCAATACTTCCCCCTTGTGTCTTAAGGAAATGTTAGCTTTCCTGACTACCGTTTCCAGCTTCAAGAGAGTAAAGTTCTGGGGAACAGAAGTCACCAGGGCATCTTCATGACACTAAGTGGTTAGGGTCTGAAGAGATTCTCAGAATTTGTTCGTTGCTTTAATTTTCTTTCTATTACAAAAATCTCTACAATTGTGCCACTAACGTGCCCATCAGAAATCGCTATTCCTCACAAGTTTTCACTCCAAATCAGAATTTACTTTGTAATCTCAAATCAGCCAACGTAGATAAGACGGAGACTTTTAATTAGAATTTTAATATGCAATCTAAGCCACTTGCAGATTGCGCACAGAGGTGATTTTCTGTGTGTCTAATAGCTGCACAGAGAACTTAGATAATGTTTAATTTGGTGGAAAGACTATTTTTAACTTTACTGGAGTTGAGTTACTTAAAGCACTCCTGAAGTCACATGGACATGGGGTTTATTGGTGGGAATAAATAACTGAATGATACTGTGGCGTGCCCTAGGGGAGGAATTGTTAAAAATTGAAATATTCGGTAATATAATGACAACATTATGTTTCCTTCCACATCTCTTCTGGGAAACTCCATTTTGGGGCTCTCAGATCAAGTTATATAGACATAAAGGGTTAAATACCCAGGAGAGTGTCATAGAACCCAGTGGACCCCTGACTGCTGTAAACAGTAAGGCCCCACACTCTCCTGTGTTTAGATGTTACAAACCTAGCACACGACAGTTTCTCTTTCCTTTCAAAAAACAGTTGGCACATGCTATCAAGCTCTTACTTGAAGTAACTTATTTGGCAAATTGGGGAGAAATGGTGTGATTTCTAAGCTTAGAGTTATATTGACGGATTGTAGGGTCATAGAGGCATCGTAGTAGGAACTTTATGAAAAGGAAACACTTAAGATCGTTTCTCTATTTCAAAGCATAGAAAAGTGTGCACTCTTCGAAAACACTGAGATCTATTTGTGCACGGCGGACACAAATGTGCGTCTAGACCCTCCGTAGCATGCCTGTTTTGTGTTTCCCTGCTCATATGACTCTCATTCATGTTGATAGCCCCCTTTACATGCTCCCAGAAAATGATGCGAGCTGACTACAAGAACTATCTGTATTCAAACCTGTTAAGAGCTGAATATTGAAAACCAGTTTGGCACACCAATGCCCTGTTTTCTGAAGAGAACAGGAGTGGAACAGAAAGATTGAAAGGGGTAGGGGCATTAAAGATTACTCCTGGATGAGAGATGAGTTCTGCTCTAATTAAGTCTTAATTAAGCTCTCTTACATCTTGTGTACTCAGGAGTGAGGCTCCAGGTTCCCTTGAAACTATAACCAATGGGCAGTACTAAGACCTGGGGTTATATGCTGCCACCTCTACTGAGATTCAGGGGTTCTTCTGTAGAAGGTTCTTATTTTCACGGGATGTGCTTGTACTATTTTATTAAGATAGTCATAACAAACAAAGCTGTCCATTGACAGAGAACACATCCTTTAAAATGGGGTGCGTGGAACCCGATTATGATCAGGGAAGAAATGAGCTACAAGATCTTCTTGCTTTCTTCCCGCTTGTACAAGAAGATTGGGTGCGTCTAGTGAGAAAGTGTTTACACTTAATTTTTCCTCTCTGCTCAGGTGGAGTCGGTGGACATCTTGAGTCTAAGAGAAGCATCTCCCTCCCCCCCCCCCCAGCAGAGAGCACAAGACAGCTTTCTCAGATGTCACCAAGTGAAGCAGTTTTAACTTCTGGGTTTCTAAAGCCTGTATTAATTGTTCAGAGTTCTAGTCAAATCAGCATTGCTTGAGATGGTTTCAAAATGCTAGAATTTAGGACAAGAGACAGTGCACTTTTTTAGTGCTGTCCCCACTCCCGTGCAGAGTTTTCTGAAACACCTGGATGTCATGTCATCCACTTACTAGTTTGCTTATAAAAATAAATAAAGAAAACCCTAACTACTTAGGAGAAACTGTTCGGCAGTGCATAGCTGTGTTCTACATGTCTCATTACCATTAACAGCCATGCATGACTAAACCTCCTTCTATTGCTTTGAGTATTTACCCTCTGGCTTTGTAAAGTGATGCCTGAGTGTGGCTTTTACAAAGGGATTTCATAACCATCTATGCTCTCTGCAGCTCACCTACTATTTCAGAATATGCACAGTTTCCCTTGGGGAAACCTTGGCAACAATTAATGCTGTTCACAGATAGTCCAGTGCAGGTAGTGAGTCTTTTCTGGTTCACCTCTTGTCTTAACTCAGAGGCAAGTTTCTTTTCTTTTATTCTATCTCCTGCTTTCCACTATTGCCATATAACCAAAAGCAAAGCTTCCTTTTATACACTATAAAGGAAAAGAAAGCCATTCAATTGATGCACAGAGTTGAAAACTAGACACATGGTGTGGTCTGTTGAGGTCCAGGAATTTAAAGAATCAACTGTGCTATCTGACTCTTCAGATACACCAAGGAGAATGGAGAATAAACCTTTTTTTTTTGTTCCCCTCCAAGTTTCTGTAATTTTGCAAGATTTAGGGGATTGGTGAGTAACAAGAGATGAGAGACATTTGGGGGAATCTTGAGAAAGCAACAGAGTTTATAAAAAGGCATAGGGGGACCAGAGGGAGTTCAGTCCCTAGAGAAACAGGTTTACTGGGGTAGCATTTTATAGAGAATATTTTAAATGGGCTTTACCCCTATGTACAAGATTGGGACCCTTCTGGTTTAACAGACCCCATCTGTAGTGGGACATCTATATTTACAGTCAGGGTATTTGAAATAACCTTGATTTTCATCTTCTTCCTCCCTTATTAAATTGGCAGCCCTGCGCTGTCTTCCTCTTCTAACCCTTTCTAATCCTTCATTTCTTCCCAGAGAAAGAAGTCATTTACCTTCAAATGCCACATTTCAGGACTAGTAGCTAAAGTCCCTCTTTGTGAGGGGGGGGGGAATGCAGGCTTAGCTTCTGTCATGAGATCATCTGTCTCAGTCCCATTTATTTCTCCTGGGTGATGAGAAGACCTGTGCTTCTCCGTAAAAGGCACTAGGAAAGAAGGAGTTAAAGAGAAGGCAGCCTCGCTGGTTTGCTGAGATCTGTCAGAGGCTGACTGGCTGGCTACATATCTGTCTCTGGAACAATAGGTACCTGTATTCTGCTCGGGCTGCGGGGCAGGCAGCACTGACACTCTGGAGAAGGTCTGCGCCTTCCTGGTGAGAGTCCCCAGTAGCAGTCTTACTTTTCAGAGGAGACAGAGAGAGAGAGAGAGAGAGAGAGAGAGAGAGAGAGAGAGAGAGAGAGAGAGAGCAAGGGGAAAAGGCTGTCTACTGTGTTGATGAGGGACAAAGCTTTGATCATTTTTTGTTCAGGCTTCACTTGGCGAGAGAGGTTTTAGGTTCTCAGACTCAAGTCAGTAGTTGTGCTGACTTGCTTTTCTTTTTTCCTTTCTCTTAGTCTGTAGTGTTCTCTCTCTCTCTCTCTCTCTCTCTCTCTCTCTCTCTCTCTCTCTCTCTCTCTCTCCTCTTTCACATTCTCTTTCTGTTGCCTTCCCTCTCTCATTTCTCCTCATAGGTTCAATGCAGGCAGATGAGTGTCACAGCTGTAACTGAGGCACGGAATAATCTACATTATCGGAGCCAATTCCCATGACGGCAAGAGAGAGAGCTGGCAGAGGTGACCGACCGCGACAACAAGACCATTCTTCTGACAAGTTTTAGGTAAGGAAAGATTTGTATATGATTCTTGCATTTCTGAGTCTTTGTGACTGAGAGAGACATTGGTGATTGAAAAGGAAGTCGCTATAGGTAAATATTTTTGAGAGGGCATCCTCCCTGATGTTCCTTGCTTGCAGAACCTGTCAGTGTTCATGCAGGGCTTTGTGTTACTAGAATCTTCAGAGGTGAGGCGGATGCGGGACTGGAGGGAGGGTGAGCTGCTTTTTATGTCTGTGTGGTGACATTTATCATGCTGTTTAAATCTATATCTGTAGAAAAAATAGAATTTCTGTTTGACAATAGTAACGTTTCGTGCAAGGCAGAGCATATGGCTGTGCAGAATTCAAGTGGCGTTCTTTCATTCTTAATTTGTAATTATTTTTACACTCAACTGTATTGAGGTCAGAGAGTTTTAAAAATTAATGAGATTCCCTGTGGAGTTCAAATAGTAATATCTATGTGAGCTTCCACAAAGAGATAAGATTGGGCCAGTATATTTTTGCTATAGATTTGGCTGTCTTACTTTGAATGCACACCATCTGAGGTATATGAAGGGTTCAATAGTTTCTGGAAGTTGCTCTGATTTGGAGACTAGCCCTTAATTTATTGTTTAGTGACCAGGAGACATCGAGACCGGTTAGACTGCTGAAGATGGACACAGTGAGTGGAGACATTCCTAAAACTTCCCAGACATTATTGTCATGACAATGGAGGGTGCTCTTAGACTTTCGAGGAAATAGAAAATGATGAATGAGGCACATGCTAAGATGAAAAAAAAATCTGCAAATGTGTTTTTATTTTAAGTACTGTGTGAAAATTCTATGTAAAAACGGCCACTTAGGATCAAAGATTGCTGGTCTGAACAAAGACGTGACGATCCGCACAGGTGAAAATTCTTTGCCACAAAATGAGTCTAGACCTTGGATTGAGGGCAGTAAGGGATTTGTTATTTATTTATTTACTTACTTATTTATTTATTAATCTCCACTCTTGCCCCACAAAGGGAGCTCACTGGGCGAGTCCAGGCATTTAAAACTTTTGATTTCCCACAATTTAAAAAATGTTGTTTATGTCCGTGGTCCAAGACATTGTTTATAAGAGAGGCACTGCAAAGTCGTCTGAACATAGAGTAATCTGCGCTAAAGATGTTTTTATCCCCAGCTCCCCATTTACAAGATCCATTCAGGTCTTCCTGTGACATATTGTTATGTAAATACTGTTCGGCTAGGGAAAGCCGGGCTATGGAGATTCAATTTACTTTGAAAGTTGTTCATTATAGCAAGGATGAATGTTATTTATTTGATGCGATTCAAAGACTGGAAATGACTTTTTCATTGTGGTATCTTTTGTGATGGGTCCAGGGTGATCTAATCTTTTTAATTTTGGCTTTCACACCAGTGGAGATGAAAAGAGATCTGAACTCATTTATCGGTTGCTAGGTCTTTCTGGAAGCTGAAGTTCTGCCTGTGGTTGCTATGGCCAGGCTGACCTCAATTTCTGTGGTTTGAGGGACTTAAGCAGTCATTTTTTTTCTTTCTTTTTAATTGAGGAGCATGTACCTTGATTTATGTCCAAAACTGTAGCTGAATGTCTTTGTCCGCGGGTGATATATGATGCAGAACAATTCATCTGTTCTTACGAGTAAACACCGCTGTCCCACTAAAAATATGTTTTGTTCGGAGTTAATGGTATGGAACAAGGCATTCTCTACAAACAGCTATCTTTTATTGTGTTGGGGCCGCGGAAACGCTGAGCAAACTGCAGGAAATTGGCATCAGTCCTTGCGTCTATTAGCATTTTATTTGTGAGTCGCCTGATAAGACGGTAGGTGGATAGAGGGAGCGAGGAAGGGTGTTTCGACATCCTCACTTTCACAAGTGAGACCGCCTAGCCTGTGCCCACATTCGCCAGGACCCAGTAAGTCAGCCTTAGTCTCCCCTGACCCGGTGAGCATCGCTTTGCCCAAGCGCTAAAGCACACCCAGGCGGGCGTGCTGTGTCTCCGCGCTAGGGATCAGTTATCTTAGGCTCCTTGAGGGAAAGTTGTTGGGTCCGATATCGGCAACACCCAGAATCGTAATGTCTGTGAGCGACTGAATGATCCCAGTCGCTTGCTTTCTAGACCCTTGTTAGAAAGGAGCGCGGGTGAATCAGAGGCTATGGAGAACGCAGCCCCATTCAGCAGATGAGCCCGAATACAGCCCTGCTCCCTTAAAAACTGCTAATTGATGGATGCTGCGGGGAAACAGACACCGCGAGTAAGATGAGGGCGAAATAGGAATCAGGAAAGGCACGTACTGCCGCTAGCACCATCAGTTTCCTTCCTCAAAGCAGCTTGGTAGGTTTTTCTTTCTTTCTCTCTCTCTCTCTTTTTTAATATGCTAATGATTTTTATTCTAAATCGCCCAGCACGGACTGTCCTCGGGAAAATGAGATCCAGGAGAAGTGACGCCCTCCTCGAACTGAAAGGTAATGAGAAAAAAGAAAAAAGAAAATCAACGTTTTTCAAACATTGCATGTGCTTCTTGCCAAGCAGGATTGGAAAAGCGCTTTCTAAATATGACTATTTAAAATCTGAGTAGTTTTCTTTTAGCGTGTGAGGTTTGGAGATAACCAGTTAGAATTTTATTGTTAGTCATTTTCAAAAGGCTGCCTAGCTTTTTGTTAACCAAGTGCAATCAGGTGCCTCCTTTTCTTTTTATTCTTGGGAACCCAGAGCTGCTGATTGCTTTGGTGTTGATCCTAACGGGGTGGGGGTTGGGGGGGGGGTCGAGGCAGTGTCAGTAAAAATAATCTTTACTTGTGAAGATTTCATTGTTAGAGCTAGCTAACTTCAGCTAGAGCTACAGCATGTCAAAGGTCAGGCTTAGAAATTCTTTACAGGGTCCTAGTTACCCCAAAACAGCAGGAAAAGATGTTTAAATTGTTTAATTGCAGTGAGCTGTCCAGCTCACCTGCAGTTCTTAACTGAGACGCTTTTAGAAGTTCTGTGCTTCTTTGCTGAAGTCATACATGTTGGCTTGAATTAATTTTGAAATAATTGATTTTTTGCAAGGTTTTTTTTTATTGTTGTTTTATTTTGTTTTGTTTTTGTTTTTGTTTTCTGCTTATATGTATGCTTTTCCAACCTCAGCTTTTGCAGAACTAAGCTCAAGCTCAGTTCCTGGGGTTTCTGGCCTCAGATCTTCTCCAAGGCGACATTTTCTGTGAGTCCTTAACTCCACAAGAAATAATTTAATTGTAGGAGTCTGAAGAGAAATACATCCTGGTATGTATATGAGTGTGCAGTGTATTGTAATATAAGATGTCATAAATTTCACATTGTGTTTTGCTCTGCTGTTATTTCAGAGGATTATAAGTGAATCCAGGATAGCACTCAATTTCCAGAAATGATTCAGTTCACTCTAAAGAATCTGGGAGGAAAGGCCTGTAATGACATTTTGATGACTTTCATTTTAAGGTGCAATAGAAATTGAATAAGATATTTTAATAGCTACTCTCTAATATCTCACTCTCCAACGCTGTGTTTTTACCGCTCATTCTAGCTTTACCATTTTATGTTGGCTGGTAATTGTTTTCTTGTATGTAGGAATCGTTTTATCCATATGCAAAACTTATTCCAGAAAAGTCTTGTTGTCTTGATCGCAGCACAGCTCTTGAGATGAAGCAGAGAGTATTTCCAGCTTGCGCCTTCTTTCTTTTGTCATATCCTAAGGATGATTTGTTCATTTTTAAAGAGAGGACCATTCAAGATGTTAGCCTGTGGCTTAAAGAAAGACAGAAAATGGCATGCAAGTCAGAGGGGACTGGGAAAACAGAAGGAATGAGTGATGGGTGCATAATTCTATATTTTTAAATTAGACGAAGATTAATGTACATAAATATGCAGACTTTTTATTGATAGGTAAATGCAGATATATCAGCTTAATGAGATCTCAGTGAATGTTCTCGGGGACATCTTATCTTTGCACTTCAATTCTTTTGGGAGCTGTACACACAAGTCAAGTTAACCACATAGCTTTTACAGAATAAAATCCTTTGGGAACTGAAGTTGTGACACAGTGGATCAGTTTTCATGGAAGTCAAATAAAACCCTAACATCCATTTTTCTGTGCAAGTTACACAAAGTCAATTGCTTCCCAACCTCATTGTTCTCAATGCTAATTAGGAATTAAAAATACAATTTATCTTGACGTGAGTGAATACTTAAAGTCTCAATTTAATCCTGCTGAACGAATACACCATTACTTTCATTTTTCATCAAAGTAGAATGAAACTCTCATATCTGATTAAATTTATTCCATTCTCACGATATATTTGAAAATATCTTGGCATCTGCTTCTTTTTGTAAATAGTATTCTTTTCCAAATATTACAGTCACAGTGCAGATGAATATGAAAAGGCTATTTTTTTCCCTTGTCAATTTTGTCTTGTGATGTATGATTATTCTTACTTGTCTTCGAGAAAGGTGTTGTATTGACTTTGAATCTATTAACCTCACCTATTTGGGATGGAAAATAGCCCCAAAATTGTTTCATTAGAGATTGTGTCTGAATTATCAAAAGGTATAATAAGTTGGTTTTGAGATGGTGTAGTCAAAGAATCCTTAGGACACATTTTCCTAGCAGTAACAAGTTCCTTGTGTCGTTGTGTTACATATTTCCATAAGCTACACCAGTTTACTTTTCCCAAATGATATCACCTAGTTAATGTATTGCAGAATGGTAACTGTCAGGGGATGGGCCTTCTGGGGTGGCTACTGATTCCAGATCCCCACTTGAATCAGTATCCAAGTAACTGTTCTAGAAGCTTGCCAAGGACCCATGATAAAGTTTTATCTACCCGTTTGTATTTAATCATGTTTGTGATCTACACACAGATTTTAATTTCATGGCCACCAGTGACACCAGAGTGGTTTAAGAAAATAAAAGTTATGTTCAAAGCTTAATTGTCTGCAACTTACTTAAAAAAATGTTTTAGCTTTGGAACACATAGATTGTATCAATGGTGTTTCTAATCTGATTGTGTGATTCTTTTCTCCCGATCTGTTTCTTGGTGTATACACTTGCAATGACCTTGAATCCTTCTGAAGTCGCTAGACGTTATAATATTCTAACAATACGCCCCAGCGCACAGAACCTCTGAGCCCTTAGTAATGTCTCTAAGGCATGTATTGATGCCCTTGATGTTTCTTGACATTATTTAGCTATAGTACATTTATCACATATAAATCCTTGAATTTCCTGCATTTTTTTCAGACAATTGAGTTCACAGTTCAAATGCAAATCCTGAAATAAATTAGTAGGCTAGGAGTTTCCTTAGAGACAGAAAGATAAGGTCACATGTGGTGAATAGGAGCATATGGCATATAGTTAATTATGAAAACCTTAAGGATTTGAACACAGTTTGCTATAGACGTTTTGAAATATTCTTGTTTTTCAGGATGTATTTGAAGAATATAATTTACTAGAAGTTCAAAAGTAGAAATCAGACATGTACTTTTTTTTAAAAAAATACCCTTCTGTAATGAATTTAGCAAGTATTTGTGCCTTCAGAAAACAACATTCCTAAGTGTTCACAATGTGTTCAGGTATCAGGACTGATTACGTTTTCAACAATATTTATCTGGTTTTGATACTTACAGGGAACTTAGTAGATATATATTTATCATCTTGGAACGTATGTGGCTGATGTTTTAAAATGGCTTAAACGTATCACACACACAAACACACACACGTACATAGACACACAGAGAGGCACCCACGAACACACACACAAATACACACACACGTGTGTGTGCATGCGCACACAAACATACATACAAACACACATAGGCATGCTTGCGCGCATGGGCATACATGCACACACACTCACAAGTTTAAAAGAATACTTAGATATGTCAGTCAGCATGTACTTCAAGTAGTCATCTTACTGATGTATACTTAAACATTATCTAAATGCATCCCTTCTCCCCAACATTCAGATCTGTGATATAGCACACACTAAAGGAAGGTTCCTCTTCCTTCTCTTTTTCAATGGTTCTTACAACTATGTTGAGAGTTATAATCTACTATTTAAAGAAATTCTAATTCTCTTGCTATTAATGGCTAACACCTATTTGTTCCAAGCCCCTTTCTTTCATTTCCTAATCTTCTTGATTACTTTGTAAGAAAGGTATCCCCATATTCTGATTTACAGATGAGGAAAAGGAGGTTTTGAGAAGTTAAATAACCTCCCCCAATGTCACAAAGCTAATAAACAGGTGTGATAACTTAAAGCTCAAGTTCTTCAGGTTCTATTAATTTTTCTAGTCATTCAACAAATATCACGGAGCCCTTGTGATATCTTAAACATGCTCAAGACACTCAAAATAAAGGTGTAGATACAACAGGCTTTGAATCCCTTGGAGTCCGAGACTCCAGTGTCTGCCTATAGAGTGAATCATCTCATAGTCACCTTAGCACAATGATGATACTTCCTCAACATCTCTTGAGCCAAAAGAACACAATTATAAAGTGTCAACCCTTTTTTAGATCTCTTCCTCTGTAGCTTCAGTCTTACTTTTCAACTGCATCATTGCCTGTTTTTAAAAAGGAATTCTACACTGGAAAAACCCAGTAAAGCTTGTCTTGCGGTTTCTCTGATTATCCCTGTACCCAAAACAATTTTTTTCTATGTCCTTTCAAAGGGTTCTTCCTGTTCCCTAGTACGAGGGGTTAGGTGGGGGTGTGACATAAAAGCAAAAAACAAAAAAAACCCAAAACAACCCTGGGTCCCAAGAAGCACATCATAGAAATGAAACCTTCAAATTCGCTTATCTGCAGCGATCTTTTGACCCATGACATTTCCAACAACTAAGGTGAAACCAGAAAGGGCTCCTCTCATGTCTTGTGTCAGGGTTTGTGGATGTGCCCAGCTGACAGGCTGGCAAAGAGTTGAAGAAAAACAGCAGTAAAACAAAGGAAGAAAGGAAAAAGTGTAGGCATGGAGAGCTCGGGGCTACATGCCCTGTTGCCTAGCACAGTGCCTGGCAGGGCTGAACAATTAGCGTGTGCTCTACACAGTCTGAAAGGGTGAAAGAGAGGGAGGAGATGTTGACCACTGTTAGGAGATTTAGCAGGAAGAAGGAATCTTAAATTCATAACTCAGCATGTTTAAAGATGTTCAACTGTTTATATCAGGGTTAAATGATGGCATTAAGGAATATACAGGTATGTACAATACAAAAGTTTTTTAACTGTGTTTTGCTTCTTCTTGGGATAAGATACCATCCTAAAACAACAGTTACGTGTTTGGTATAGAACGGCATCTATTGTTTCTAAGAGCAAATGCCAGGGTGACCTGCTGATGCACTCCCCACTCACGCCAGAGTGCCAATGACACAAAGCCCATGTTGCTGATATCATGTTTTAGCTCTGTGTGTGATGAGTCCTCTATTATCTGCAGCGTAGCCCATTATTATAAAAGCTACTCCTCACCCCCCTCACCCTCAGCCAAGAGCCACCCCTTTAATCAATATAAAGTTTTGCTAGTTAACTTTTCCTGGTCGATTTTTACTTTCAACAAAAGTCAAATTTCATCTTTAAGGATGTATTGCAAATCTCTATTAACACCCAGTTCTTGGGGTTATTTTTATTTATAGTTTTGTTCCATTCTGTTTTAAAAATACATAGCCTTGGTGCCCTAAGAGTAGTTCCTACAGCTATACTTTTGTGCTGATTCATTCCAAGTTATTAAGTGACAAATTGGGTGGGCATTTTTAAAAGCAGATACTGTATCTTATCTATTTTGGGGTTATTCTACTGCCTGTGATAAACAGGTTTATTTATGTTGATATGAATATAGGATTTATTCCAGCAAAGTTTATATATGCACATATATAAAATTAGCCTACGATGCAGATATACATACATATATCAACTAGTATAAATATATATTTACCACGTGTCATATACATTAATACAAAATATGAAAAATGATATGTATATGTTTAATTTGAGCATAACATATTATGTGATGTAGCCTTTTTGACTTTTGGGGAAGCATGCCTTTGGAACTTCTCTGTGCTTTGGGGATTCCTTGTTCTTTGATATAGGGGATGGTAAACTTTGGCTATAAGGCTCTGAGCTGGCCTCACTTTTAAAAAAATGTGAGATTTCTGCAGTTGTAACAGCAGCAGCTGAACAGGCCAGCGGTGTTCCAAAACCAAGCTAGTCTGCCCACGCTTCGCATACACTGCATTGATGCTGATAAAGGGCAAGGGATGAGCATGGAGTTCCTTTAAAATCAATGTTCTTTACTTTTGACATTTATTTTAGGAATGAACCCTGCCTGCCACTTAGAGTATGTAATTGTTGGTATCTGGCTGCCACCTTGACGTACCGTGGAGAACAGTGGATGTCAGACAATATTTAGCTCCTGAGATTTGGCCATAAGGGCAGGCCACATGCAGTTGATAATAAATATTCAATTAGCCAGTTTTCTCAGTGCACTCCCAATGAGTTAAGTTTGGTTGAGGTCCCTGACCTACTCTGAATTTTTGACCATCTCTGTTGTGAATTCAAACTACGCAAAATTGGGTGACGTTGCATGTTAATTGGTATCAATAAGGACAAGGAAGATACTTCAGAAATAGGCTATTTATAACTAACTTTTATCCAAAGACTACATAGAAAACCTCCTTGCAGCCTCTACTTCGTCAGCTGATGACGAGAAATTAAGATGAAAACAAAACAAAACAGAAAACAGCTGTCAGTGACGCATGAAGAATACCATTCCGTTTTTAGGCTGCAGGCTGATGCTGTTGATCTTTAAAAGAAATTCCATGTGGTGACATTTGCAAAAATAGTTTCGCATTACCAGTTTTTAATTTTAATCTCAAAGATGCATGGAAGATGGCGACACTTTCAAGTGGCAAGGCAATTATCTACAAGGTACACACAGACTTGGTGGAAGCAGTAGTACATGGTGACTCTTACTCAGGGCCGTGGTTATGTTTCACAAGTAGCAAATACTACAGAATAAAAACTACTTGTGTGAAGGAGCTATCATTTTAAAGACTATTTTAACAAACACGTCCAGCGTTTCCAAAGAGCTGAAAACGATTCGAATCCATTTGGTACTTCTCATCGTCCACCCATAAATCCACTTGAGCTCAGCCAGCTCCCTGGTGCATCTCTATCACTTATGAACATCTTAAACTCAGCCTCTCTGGTGCTTTTACATTTTTGTTGGCCAAATATGATAAGAAAAATGGCAATGGAGTCTTAGAACTTTAGCATTGCTCTAGGGTTTAGAGAACTTCATCGTTAACATTTCAAATCAGGGCAAAGGTGGTGTCATGGATGGCCTCGCTTACTCAAACGCTATCTCTTTGATTCAATAAATATGATTGTCATCATAGACTTGGAAAAGGGAGCTATTCCTTCTCTCGTTTCTTTTCCTGGCTTTTCTCCTCCCATAGTTATCTCATCTAACTGGTGTTGCTAAGACTACGTGAAGGGTTTTATATAAGGAGGAAATGTGATCTTCCCTTCATCAACTGTAATAACTGGAAAGAGAAAAGGAACCTGAAAGAACTAATTGGCTAATATAATGAAATTACTCTCCAGCAATCGTACTTTAGCACTAGGAAGGGAAAAGCTTTTTCATCACAGGTGCAAAGCAATATTAACAATTAAATGGAGCTTTTAGGTGTACGAGGTTGGCTCTGATCATCTGTGAGGTAACACAAATATTCAGAAGGAAGGCTGGTTGAAAATGGACTTGAGGATTGTTAGTTGATTTTTTTTTCTTCCAGCAGAACCACAAGATGTCTATCTCATCAGAACTTTCGAAGATTAATTATGTAAGATTGTTAATTATTAAACTGTAGCATGCTTCATCAGAGTATCATAATGAAAGAGAGTAAATGTGAGTGCACACACACACACAGAGTGTTGAAGATTGAGGAGTTAGTAAAGTTGATTATTACTACAATTATTTTTCACAGTATTCTTCAGAAATTTGGACATAAATGTACATTTGAAATGTTCAAAAACCTCTTGGTCATTGTTAACGTTGTCTACCATTTGAAATACTTCAATTTCTTTCCCATCTTAAGAAGGCAGGCTCATACATTGTGATGAGAAACTTGTGGAACTGTCTTTATAACCTCTAGTTGTATGGTACTCTACAGATAGATGCCTTTATCTTCCAGCAAAAATATTATACTATTTCTACCCTATTTAGATTAAAACACTACTATCATTCGGAGCTAATCTTGGACTCAGTTTTAAATATAAAATTTTAGTATGTCAAAAGATAACTGTATGTATGTGAATCATTCTTACCCAGAAAATGAAAAGTAGGCAGCTACAATATTTCAAAATTTCATTAAAAATTTAAGGTATGGCCTTTCTTCCTTTCTCTAAAAAGCAAAAACTCTGAAATAACTTATTTGAGAGAAAAACTATGTTATTTGTTTGTTATCTTTACTGCTCAGATAGAGAAGAACTGAATGGGAAATAATGCACCCATTTCTGTGACTTATCTCCTGTGGGTGGCCTATGTTGTTCTTTAAAAAGATGAAGGCAAATATCATTTTATTCAGGCTGAGATAGAGACAAAGTATTTTTCCCTTCAAAAGACGTAGAGGGAAGTTTTGTGAGAATACAGTTTGCAGTATCCTCTAGGACATGATAGTTGTGGATTCTCTGTATCTTTAGGTAAGAAGGTGCACCACACACCTTTCTAAACAGATACTTTGTAAACAGAGACAGGACACACCTTCTGCTTATGCCCAGGGTTGCCTTTGGGCCTCTTACAAAAAGATGCTCACTCATTCACGTCTCCTTTGAGTTATATTTCATTTTGATAGTTGTTTGCGGAAGGTACTTTTGAATGTTATACATTATGAAAGGTATGGCTGAGACATCATCCAATGGGATTCTTGCTTCCCATCTCCATTCCCCACAGGGCGATATAGGACATAAACATTAGTGACAAGAGGAATTCTGTCTGACCTTCTGCTACACATATACTTTAGATTCATAGAGTTTGAAGCAAAGAATATTATAGCTGTCAAAACTTGAGCACACCCAAGTACTACACACTGAAGAACACAGTAGGTGCTTAGATTTGTAAATCAGGAGAGTGGAAAATGATATTTGAAAAAAAAAAAGATCAGGTGTTCAATTACGGAGTCAACTATTTCCATTTTTACTTTGCCTAACTAGCTTGCAGAACTCAATTTCTTGTTCATATATAATTTTAGTGCTATGCCTTGTAGTAAATCCATTTTAGAGTAAGCATCCTCAAACTGCCTACTCTCAGGAGATGGTAAACCACTATGATGGGTCTCCAATGTACTCATTCGTAATAATTTAACTTTGACATAAGATGCTTATCACCATCAAGGTCTTTAGCCCAATAATGTAGCTGACTTATTTTGAATAATGGTCTTCTTAATGGTAAATACAATTTTCCAGGCTTCATCCTGAAATATTTAAATAAGCCATTGGGTTAAAGTGTTGCATCAATGTCCAGGAGCACAGAGCAATTTTCTCGGCCTGCTAGTGAATTCATTTCTTGTCAGTAATCAATGCAGTTCTGATTCTCACAGGCACATTCATTTTCTCTGAACAGGGAAGCACTGAGGGTGGTTTCTGCCATTTTTATTTTTTAAACATTAGCAATCAGTATCTGGTTGAGGGTATCCGATATTTTTTAAAGGTCTGATATCCTAAACTTGAGCACACATTGTAAAGAGAGGCTTGTTAGAAGGCCTCTGTCCTTCTGTGATGATAGTTGGGGATCTGCCCAGTTCATATCCCCTTTTCTGGTTCACCCTGAGATTCAAAGAGAGTCAGGAAGCTTGATGGTCAGATGATGGCTGGAGGCTCTAAATCAGACAAAATCAGATCAGCCTTCCAGACCTATTATTATCCTCAACTGTGACTCAGCACTGAGAATCACTTTCTTCTGGAAATAAAGCTTATACTACTGACATTGTTAGCATCTTTCTGTCCATTTTGTCCACATCATGTGCCACAGCTAAATACAACATAGGGTAAATAACTATAAGTAACTACTTTGGGAATGGCAAAGAAAAGCATCACCAGATACTTGTTAAGTGATTAGGTTTTTGTTTGTTTGTTTGTTTGTTTGTTTTTGTTCTTTTCAGTGAATGTTGCTTTCAGAAAAAGACACATGAGGTTAAAAGGTCCGTATGTAAATCAGTTTCACCAAAGCCTTTGCATATAGGAATGACGCTATGATGCAGTGTTAACACTGTATTATAACCCTGGCATGCATACTTCCCGTGGCCACATCGCACACTGATGCTATCTGAGAGGGTGCTTTAAGTAGCTGTGGAGGGCTGCATGCTCTGAGAGCTGCCTCATGCCTTTCTTTGTGAAGATGCTGATGGAACTCTTAACTTGATGGGCTTCACTCCTCAGTAAAGACTCCAGATAAATGTCCACTGCTTGGAATGAATGGCTATCTTCAAGGCAGTTTTTATACCTAAGATGAGGAGTGGAAGCCATTTGCAAAAGGGCCTGACATTGCCTGGGACCATCTTTATAGCTTTAAAGAATTCTTTATCTGCAATTCTTATGTCTTGATTAAAAAAAGAAAGAAAGAAAGAAAGAAAGAAAGAAAGAAAGAAAGAAAGAAAGAAAGAAAGAAAGAAAGAAAAAGAAACATGAAGGTTTACTTAAATTTTAAAACTTTCATTCTCCTGTGGCTTTATCTGCTGTTCATTTTCAAGACTTTTTTTTTTTTTAAAAAATAAACAAAAAAACCTCTGGCTTCTCCTACTTCATCTGCAGGCTCTTGAAGTCTGTGGGATGCCCAAGTGTGTATAGAAACTCAGAAATAGCACAGTCTCTTTAGTTAAGAATAACATGTCAGTTTTCTTCTCATGCCTTTGTGTGCACTCCAGAGCTCACCCATGCATGATGTTCCGGTTGACTTCAAAAGCAAGTCTATGGTTGGATTAGCTCCACAGGACAGAGAACAAGGTAAGAAAGAGTCTTAGTGCTTTTATGGCCCATGGGACCACATAGAGCCAAGCTATGTGGCTAGCAGGATGGATTTATTCAATGGTGTCCTTCATCGTAAGACAGGAAAATCCACACAATTCTTAACTTCATTGTCACCATGAGATTTTCTGTATTCTAAAATTATACGTAGTAATAAAAGCATATTTTAAATGTCCATAAAGGTTTACATATAGCTATAATTTCTGTACCTGAGTTTGAAAGGAGGAGATATCCATATTATCAATTTCCAGAGAGAAAAGAGTACAAACGCATGGGACATTCATATACAAGGAGCGAGCAGTTTAAGTATTAGAGTAGGGGGCAGAGTGAAATGTGGCACGTATGTAGGAAATTACAACTGAGGGGTGTTTGCTTTCAAGATATTTCCAGTAGGATTGGCTTTTCTATCAAAGACTAGATATAGTCTTGGATAACAAGAGGGCAGAGAGTTAGGTTGAGAAGGCTGTAGGTAGCAGTGTACACTAGGCACGTACACTGGCAAAGGGCAGAGAAGCAAGAGAAGAATGATTGGGTAATATAGGCATGAGATAGATACGTCAGGGCAAAGAGATAAGAACAGTCTGTCTCAACAGGGTGTCTACATCACTGAGAAGTCAGGGGGTCATGGGGGATAATAACACTGCCAGTGCTATGGAGTACAGATGACAGGGTTGTTTATGAAAATTGGGAGCCTTGGGAATGCAAAGAAGATTTTTTTTAACTCTCAGAAAGTGGAGGACCAGATTTAAAAAAAAAATAAATTAAAAAAAAAAGTCAAAGAATCCAGCCAGATGAATGATCAGTAAGTATTAGACCAAGACTATAAATATAATATGAGATGAACAGAACTAAATCCAGGAGTTGGATAGGATAAAATCACACAAGACACTGACAGAACTCAATCCTGTAGAAAAAGGGATCAAAACTTCCAAGTATGGGAAGGAATGAAACATTGCTTGACTGGTGAGGCTCTGCCGCCTTCCAGAATGCTCTAGAGAACAAGGCTGGCTGAGGCTATGCAGTCTTCAAGAATAGTCTCAGAAAAGGACCAACCATATTTACTGTCATGATCCCATCTGTTGGTCCGTAGGAGAGAGAAGAAAGAGCAAGAAGATAATTCTTTGCAATTTAATGTGTCCCATTTTACCTCCGCGATCACAATTACGTGTGGCTTAGATTTACGTACAACTAAAATGGAGTTTTAATTGCCTGGCTCCCTCACTCTAGAGTCCTTTGAGGCCATGTTGTTCAGCACGGGCTGAGGCACCTCCCCAGGAGGAAGCAGGCAGTCTGTGTGGTGACAGAGCCCATGGATTTTGTATTACTGAATCTTAGACTGAGTCTGTATTGTCGTTATGTTCTAGCGAATAAAGCAGAGGCAGAAATGAATCATTTTTCTCCAGAAACTGTCACTCTGAGGTTGCTTTTGGAGTTGCTGGCCAGTGTACTGAGACCGTAACAATGCGGGTTTGATTTGCCATCAAACCCTGAGTAGGAGACTTTAAAAAGAAAGACAAATATTGAGAGATTCAAACACACTTTTCATTTGAGGGAGAAAAGCCAGTATGTGGAGAGATATTTTCAAATTATTATCAACAAGTATTTCTCTTCTACGACATGTGCCACGATTGTAAGACTGTTGGGTTACTGGTGTTTGCATCCTAGCAGTGAAACATATTTACATTTAATTTCCTAGATTTTATAATGCATGCCTAGGCTGTTAATCATCAATTTCTCTTACCTATACATTCTGGAGGAGAGAATCCTTGTTAAAATAAGAAAGATATAATGATGAATGAATTTGGAGATGGTCCCATGGCTAAGTGGTGACAAAACCAGGCAAACTCAAAAATATATTTAAGACAAGATAAGTGTCTTAACGATGTTGTACTCTCCATTCCAGTGTAGGAGAGTAAAAACTGAGGGAAGCTATGGGTAACCAAAATTACTATTCATCAATAAATCAGATCTCCTGTTAGATGTCCTATAATATACTGGAACGCATATTATAAAAGAATGATTGTAAAGTATAAACACTCAGAGATTTGGTGGACAGTAGTTAAGTGGGAATGAAAAAAAAGGAAATGTATCTGAAAAATAATAATTATGTAAGGCAAAGATTCCACTTTCTCTCATTTTGTAAGGAGATGTAACAATAAGTTCTGAATCTGAGATTTTCTGGGTTTTGTTTACTGAAGAGGTTGAATATGACCAGCAGGACTAAGGCAACTTGCCTGGAAATCATCTCCGATGTGAATGTCATGGGGAACAGATAGAACAAAGGGAAGAAAGCTCCCTGGGGAAGCTAAGATTCCTGGGAGGGAACTGAGGGCTTAGGCTGGACTTGATGATCATGGTTCAAGTACAATGTTTCTCCTGCCCTTAATGTCCTCCCATTTTGATGGCTCCTCCCCATATTCGTTCTGCTCTCTCCATCTTAACTAAGCATGTAACCTTGATGTTCATGGACTTGAAGTTTGTCCTGGTCTTTTTCTTACGTGTTTTAGCATCTGGTGCCTAATCTTAAAGCATCACTGAACTAATAGTTTCTGGGTTGCAAATTCCAACTGGACTCTTTGGTTCCCTCCTAGCTATTCCTACGTGCTTGATCCTGATGATTCATTCTCTCCTGAGAGTTCCCATTTCCCAGACTTTCATGGTGCTAGGCTATCCAAAGGGTGTCTTCCTTATCTGTCTCTGTCATGGACTCGACTACCTCTCTTTCTCCAAATTTATCCTCTATCGTCCTTCATACCAAGCATGTTGTTGCCCTGTGCTGTCATCCTCTGACATGATTTATAAGGCTCTTAAAATTGACATTTGTCACTCAAGTCCCTCATGTGACATTTAGAGTTGAATTCCTGACAGCTTGCCCTGTGTATCAGGGACTCCCCAAACCCATTATGTACAAACTAACTCAGCATTGTCCCCTCCCGGTTTCCCATTCTACCTTCTCACTTGGGTTTTGTGATACCATTGTTTACTTGTACATGAGAAGTAGAGAGACACCAGTTATTTTTACCTTCCTTGCCCAAACTTTGTTGTTTTGCACAGACAAGGGCTAGAACTAGTTAATTTTCTGTCCTAAATATTTCTTGATTCCCTTTATAATGGTCACTCATTATCATCACCCTATGTAGTGCAGAACTATTGCCTCTTGGGGTTTGTCTCCTGCTGGGACATCTAAACCATTTAAGTGTCTGATCCATTAGTGTCAAATCCATCTAATACAGAACCTACAGCAGATCAGCAGTGTCAAGTCCAACAGCTTCCAGGGTTTCCCCTCCCCACCAGATACAGAACAAAATAGTCTCAGCCTACATTCTACCTGAAATCTACCATTTCTTGCCTCTTTCTAGTTTTTTTTTTCCCCTCTGAGCACTCGGGGCTTCTTCAAAATTTTCATCTTTACCAATATGCAACAGTGTAGTCTTATACATATGAACACCTTGTGCTCATTTGCTAGGTAAAGAACTCCAAAATCCTGGTTCACCTTTCTTTCCTGCTGTCCCCAGTCCTCTTTTAGTTGACACTGTGTTCACATTCTTGAGGGCATCTCCTTTGCGTCTTGTCTTCTTCCCATTCTCAACTGTGCTAAGCCTTATCAATACACTATACCTACGCTAGGATGTGCATTTGTTATATGACTTTCCAGCTTGTGCTGTTAGCTGTGAGGAACTGACTTCCTTTCGCTAAAATCAAGACTTTCTTAAGTAAGAATTTAGCCCAGAACTGGTAAAATGTTTGCCCATTCCTCTACCTTTAATCTTCCCCTTTTATCCCATCAAGGAATAGTTGCTGAGTCACATGGTACAATTATCTTTATTTTACCTTCTTTCCAAGCACATATACTACATGTTACCAATATCCTATTTTCAGAAATGCCACAAAGACTAGCTTTTTGGCTTGCATAGAGTATCCTAATTAACATGTCCCAGGAAACTATTTTCTAGATTCCAGATCAGTCCCCCCTGACAGTATAAGGCATTGCTGCTCTATGATTTTGAAACATTTAAAGGTGTTTTCTAAGCACTTTGATTCAGGCACATACATAGGCACATCCCAAGGTAGCCACTTACAATGCCAGAAAAAGCTTTTTAAAGCTTGATTCATCCACACTTCAGAAATACATATTTTTTTATATTGAAAAGTAGCACACTGAGTGTTGCTGTCCTTAAAATATTACACATGCTATTTTCTCAGGAAGAAAAGTGAGGATTATATTTTGTTAATGAAATGCCAAACAAGCCCAGCCGACTTGCCAGGCAGAATGAAATCAGAGCATCTTTGGCAGTAGCCTGCATTGCTCTGTCCTTGCAAATGTTTTGCAAAATTTTAGCTTAAGCAATTATGATTTTTTTTAAGCCAGGTTCTTTTCAGGATAGAACTAGGACATTCAGGAATTGAGGAAGTAGCTACGATGCCAGAAACGCCTGCAAACACAGCCCACAGCACCCATTAATATTGCAGTCCTTCAGACCCAAGGCTTTGCTCTGGGACCAACAGTAATATAAATGATGTGGGAACGTTCAGATTTAAACATCTATTCTTTCTACTCAGGTTTTTATAATGTAATATATTCATTGTCACTTTCTGTTTCTCTGTGTACCTGAGGAAACACATACCCATGCCTCAAGAACTCACAATTAAAAGTCTCTTTCAAAACAGGAATCCTCCAAACAGCAGACCAAAATAGAAATTATAGACATAAGAACGTTTCATTTTTGTAACCACAGCATCAATGTTTTGTTAACATATCAGAATCTGTTCAACTAGTGAGTAGTTTAGCTGTCATGGAAAACATGCTATCTACAGTAAAGATTCACCTTTTCTGCTGTGGCTCTAAAGCAAACAGAGATGATACTTAAACACATGAATATGGCCGTGTTTCAGTAAAACTTTATTTACACAGACAGCATCCTGTATCTGGCTTCCTGGTTGCTGTTTGGCAGTTCCATATTTAGCTCATTGCTTCCACTAGTAGCTCTTATTTAGATTATGATTTTAACGACATGAAACTCAAGATAGGTATTTATCTATCTTGAGGAGTAAAACTTTAGGATAGATTTAAATAAATACTTGAATCCTTTAAGGCTTAGGAAAGATTGATAGATTTTAAGTTTCTTCCTTTCTTGTATTTTGATTTTTTTAATGGTAGGTTTAAAAGAGAAGTCATGGTTTTTTTTATCTTAGTAGTCTAATCTACCCAGTTGAAAACAGAAAAATCCCATTTGCAGTGAACATGAGTTCAGAGCAAGGTGGATTCACTCTTATTTTCTACTCCCTGGGCTGAAGGTCCTTACGGACGTCATGTTCTAAATGGAGCTTTGGAAAGTCCTGTGAAGGGTCAGTGGCCATGGGCCAGAGAAGGTGCTACGTCTATCTCCATTAGGCACAAATATTTACCTGGCAGAGCGGGGTAACCAGCAGGGACAGTTGTAAGCCAGATTGCACAAGACTCAGGTTACATTCAGTGTTCCCTGAGTCCAATGGCAATGGCCTTTAATTCATGTGTTACTTCAGAAATCAATTATAAAACTAATACTATCCAGTGAAATTTGAAGTGTACAAAGGAGCTTCTGGCCTCGACTTCCTGCCCTACCCTTCTCACTTCCGCTTCCGTTCCCGGCTAGAACAGCGGTAAACAAATATTAGGTTTTTTTTTTTTTTTCTTTATACTCTTTTGTAGCCCAGGCTGACCTCAAGCTCACTGTCTAGATGAGGATGGTAATCTTGAACTCCTGATTGTTCTGCCCAGCCCCTCAAATGCTGGGATTGCAAACTTGTGTCCCGAGGCTCAGCTTCGACATCTTTATTTTTAAGCATCTTACCCTTTTCCACTTGTAGACTTGTCCGTTTGTAGGTAAAATGTAACTGGGACCGTGTTCTATTTAATGTTCAATGATTTGCCTTCCCACCTAGCCTTTGCAATGCAGTCATTTCACGCCAGCAGAGCACACTAAATGCCTCTACTCCGTTTACAGATGCTGCCCTTTGTGTCACTACTGCACATGTTACTCCTTCCTGATTGGGCATTGTAGATTGCATATGCTGTACCTATAACAATATTCTAGATGAGTTTATTTTAGCTAATTAAAAAGATTTTTTTTAAAAAAAGATCCTCTTTCCTATAGTGAGGAGATGATTATTTGCTTATATTAAGCTAATTTTACTTTTATATCATTCAAAAGTGATTGTTGATGATATTGTGGAGTTGTACAACACTCCCTTGTGTGCACCTTCTCTTCTTATGGTAGTATGTATTGCTGCATAATTACTTAGGTTTAATAACTATACATCAACACATTCATGATCATACACATATACAGGGGACAATTCAAATAGCCAAGCTCACAAATGGAGGTCATTTTGACTGTATCTATTATGACCATGACATCCAAGTGGAGATAGTGTGCAGGTTCTGAGCTTCCAGAATATTCTACCATTCGTATAATAATTGCTACATGTTTGCAACCACATAAACAAAGAACACTTAGAACACTTTGCCTCTTGTGTGCAGACACCTTTAAGCTTCCTTCTTCAGAGAGAGTTATTTTTACATTTTCTGAACTTGCTTGCAAGCTTACTCTCTGCAAGATCTTCCCATCTATTCCAACTCTGTCAACCTATGACAGAAACAGATGGAAACAGGGGTAGACTAATGTGTCACTCACACAGGCTGAGAGATAAGCTGAGAGAGCAAGAATTGGGTGACGAAGGGAAAAATGTGTCACGCTTTCAAAAAGAATTCTTCTCATTTCGGCTATATATATATAACTTACCCATTGTAAATGACTAAGGTTGTCATTAGCTACAATAACACTGTACATGTGTCTAGGGCCACATAACTTACAAAGTCCTCTTTGCCTGTTAATTCATTTCATCCTTTGACAGTCTGTCAATCTGCCAGCACAGACCTTATTAGTTCCTCTGTGTGTCCCAGCCCCGCTGTTACTTCCTGCTGCTCTTTCTAAACCTGGTACCTCAGATCATAGGCACAGGAGAAAACCAGTCAGGCACACCTCCCGGAAGGCACGGCGTTTGGCCATCCTGCTTCAGGGAAATGTGGAAATTCACACACTGCAGTGAGTTAGTTTCTCCTCAGAAATAATTCAAATCATTAAAAACCTGAGGTGAGATAGCTGAAAATTATTGAGGTCATGCTATTTTTTTATGGAGACATTCGACAGCATTAAAAATGGATCATATGGATTAATTCCAAAGAATTTATTCTCACTTTTATCATCAAGTCACTTGGGTTCCATCCATTACTCGTGTAAATTAGCCTCTGATAATCATAATTATAACCCTTAGGTGTCATAAGACGATGAAATACCTTCTAATTACTAGGAGGTCTTCATTTGTGTCTTTTTGATATACAGTTTCAAGAATTTTACTGCCTTGTCATTTCTTAAGAATTGGTCACCTATATATATAATCTGGTGCAAATGGTTTAATGTTTCTTACATAGTATTTCTGGTTTTTTTGAAGCCTTCTATATAGTGTTGAATGAAGTTAAATCATATAGGGACCTCCCCCCTATACTTCTGGTTAATGTCAATCATTCTGGCTTATTTGCTTAATTAGCCTTAAATCCTTACTAAATCAAATACGTTGAGTGGCCATCACTGTGATACCATATCATGAGTGTATTTTTCTGTGTCACATACATGATCTGATATGGTATAAAACCCATGAGGTATTAGTCCCAGAATCTTATCAAGTCAGCCTCAGGTATGTGACTCAAGCATACATTGCTCAAAGCCAAATACCAAGATGTGGCAGAGGAACAAAGTTCTATCCACACAAGTCAAAAACTTTCCCCACCAAACCACAGACATGTCAGAATCCAGTCTTGCAGAATTGATGCTGGGTGTTAGAGCCAGCCTTGAGTCTCTTCACATGAGGACTAGCCTGATAGTTTTCAGTTCTGAGCCTCTCAGAGTAGGTAATATCAACCAACGAATCAGAGGTCAAGGCACCTCCTTGTTGTAATCTTTATCATCAGTGTCCAATGATGTCCTTAATATTCCATTATAGTACTCCCACCTTGGGAGAGGCCACACTCATTGCATTGCATCATTTTGTGGAGGTGGTTTTATTCTGTGTTGATACAAGACCTTGACATGACAGAGCCCTTTGTGATGCCTTCCCTACCCCCCTACCCCCATGTATGAGAATAGGAAGCTTTGAAAGCAAATACTGGGACAGGAGTTTTCCATTTACCTTGGATACAAAATAGATTTTTTTCTGCCTTTGTCTGAGGAACAGAACAGGAGGTGCCCACTCTTCTTGGAGAGTGTGAAATAAGAGATAACTTTGAACACAGCCTTCTGGATCTGATTCTCAGTCTAATCAGAACCCTTTTTTTTTTTTAATAAGCTATCCTGATATTAACAAGTGACATAGCAAAGTCATTGCCTTGAACATGCCGTTGTTGTCTGCACGGTGGTGTGAGAAGGCGAGGGACATCTCTCAGGAAGCCAAGTGTGGGCTGCTAATCATGTGTAAGGAACGAACAGTCCCCGGGAAGCTGCACACAGCTAGAGAGACCAAAACACCGGGCTGACTTCTACTTCTGTATAAAGGACTTCTACTTTTGTATAAGGGATGGCTGGTTCCACATGCAAATTGCCAGCCAGTGGAAAGCTGCTTACAAAGCAACACCATGCTTCTCTGCTTAGGAATACTGAAAACAAAATGTCTACTGTATTTATTAAGTAGTTATAATTACTCCTGACGTGTCAAGTGCAGTGGGAATAGAACTGGAGGGGAGGAGAGGAGTAAAATTTTAACATGATGTCAGTCTTTAAAGAATGGAATGAGTGGTCCAGAAATAAGTATGACACTAGCATTTAATCATTTAATTAGAGAGAGAGAGAGAGAGAGAGAGAGAGAGAGAGAGAGAGAGAGAGAGAGAGAGAGAGAGAAATGTTGAAAGGAATTCTGTCATCCTTCAGGGTAATTTTGAGCAGTTAGACATAATGGCAAGATCAAGCTTGTTGTCACACCATAAGATTTGTTAAAGCTTAAGGACAAAGGGGAAGGAGAGGTGTGTAGCAATGACTTTGGAATGAGGACCGGAGTCACTTGAGGGCCCAGTCCTCCCTTCCTTTTCTGTGACCTTGCTCCTGTGCAGAAGGTCTCATCATGGAAAAAAATAGCAGAGCGTATAAACAAGGAAGATTTCTTAAGAAAAGAAGTTCTAGTGTCGGTACCAAAAGAAGTGACTTTTGCATCTAGAACGTCTGAGGGCTTCTGAAGTATTGTCTCATTAAAATGTATGACCAGAATTAATTCGCATTCATTTTCGTTAAGAGCCAAATCACCTGGGTTGAATTTGTGTGTGGAATCATAAATAATGAATAATAAGTAATGACAACAGGTTCATGGGGTGGCCAGGAGGGGGCCATAGGTAAAGCTGAGCTTCTCCGACTCCCTCTGTTATTTATTTATTATTATTATTTTAATTTTAATTTTTATTTTCTTTCTTACTTTTGGTGGGCTGGGGAGCTAAGTTCAGTCACTAAAGCCTTTGCTTTGCAAGCACGAGGACCTTTTTGCCATCCATGAAAACAAATGAGAGGTTTTGAAGTTTTGTAAATGCCTTTCCATGGATTCTAAGTATGTGTTAATAAGGGGGAAAGAAAAGAAAAAGGAAGTAAGAGTTATACATTTTAGTAAGACAGTCTGAAAGGCACATTTAATGATCTCATGAAGCTGGGGGGCATGGGGGGAGAGGGAGAAGACCTAGGATGAGAAGGTTCATGAGTGGACCTCAGTAGTAGCTACATGCGCCAATGTTTTGTGATGATAATGAAGTCCAGACCATGCCTGGTTCTGTGATGCTCAGGGGTAGAAGGCAAGAGCCTTGACTCATCTTTTCTCAGAGTCAAAAGAACAATATATTTGCCTGGTACAGGTGGCTCATATTTACAGGTAAGAGACCAGACTGGAAGACTCAACTGCTCCTCAATTTCCTCTCACAGCCCAAGGCACTTTTCCTCTTCATCTATTTCTATCCTATTGATGGTGAGCAGCAGATCATGCTGTCATTGCTTGTGAGGTTCAGACCTTTGTGCTGACTTGATATCAGGAGATGTAATGTTTTCCTAAGACTTCATCTACTCCTGACCTCCCAAGGGTTCTAATTTTAGAACTGCCCTTGACTGGCAGCTGGCTACCTTGGCGACACACCATCATCATCTAGAACACAAGAGGCTGAGTATTACCAAGACCTCATTTCACAATGAGAGTCTCCTAGAGCATGAGGTGTTAGGTTTCTTCTATCTGAGGAGAGGCCTGGATGTTGACGGGGATGAATTTGTGCAGAGATGCCTGTAGGATCAAAAATGGAGACTGGGCATCCTTTGTTTCACTATCTATTTTAATATTCTTATCTCAAATGAGGCTGCTTACACATGCCCTTCGTCAAAACCATAATTCTGGACCAAGATGCTGCTTTGTACATCAAGGTTTCCCTTCCCTCAGGTATATCAGAGAATGTCTGGTCTCCGAGGCAGACAAAGTTAAGTATAGGGGCCTCTCTCCATTAGTCTCTTGGAGACCAGGAATTGGTTGTTTCATCTGACAGCAAGCAATCCACACAGGCACTTTGGTGCATCCTGGTGGAGTGACCCAAAATAGCTTCTCTTTGGGTCTCCTGCTGTGTCTCTGCTTTTCATGCTCTCTGATAGTGATGTCCATTTTAAGACCAAAGCCAAAGAAGTTTTAGTTCATTCCATCTTCTTTGTGTTTCACTTACTGTACACTGTCCTGGGAATGGGCACCAAACCTATCATTTTCTCCCAAAACTTGCATTAGTCTTCTTTTGGGATATGCATTTTTATTTCAGGTTCCAGGGAAGCTTTTCTCAAGACATCCATGCGGACTTAAAGAAGAGTAAGCCCTTAGAGCAGTGATTCTCAATGTGATTCTCTACGTGTGGGTTTCAATGTCTGTGGCAAACTTCTAACTCCAAATAATATATTTATATATCTATTCATAACAGTAACAAACATACAGTTACAAAGTAGCCACAAAATAATTTTGTGGTTGGGGGATTCACTACAGCATGAGGAACTATATTAAAGGGTCACAGCTTTAGGAAGGTTGAGAGCCATTGGCTTAGGGTTTCAGGCCAAGTAGAAACAAGTATAAGGAACACAGAGTTTCCCCAGTCTCAAATTGAATCGTTGTTAACATTGTGTCACCACCATCCAGACCAACTGGACATCTCTGACTACATGTTGAATCTGGCTTATGTGTTAAGGAAACAATTAAGCCAGTCATCTTGTCACAGCATCGCAAACCTTCCCTTTCCACATAGGCACAGATTCTTCTTGATTGTGAGATAACTGTCTGACATCCTTGGGTGATTCTGACAGATTCCATGATACCCCTATGTTCCTAAAATGAAGCAGCATAACGCCATGTGTAGCTATGGATGATGATTTGGAATAGTGTCTATGATAATCTTAAGTATACTTTGAAGCTGTGCTGTTCCTGGGCTGAAAAGATTCCCTATGTTCACATCTGCCTGTTTAAAAATGTGTACTGCTCTCTCTCTCTCTCTCTCTCTCACCTAAAGGATGGCTTTTGGATGTTAGTGCTTGATCATACCTAGAGGCTCATGCATGTAAACCAAGTGCTCTCCGATGTGCCCTGCACTGAGTTAAGCATTTAGTGTAGGTCAATTCTCAGTATAGTTATTTTTATTCCTATTTTGTAGGCAAGGAAGCCAGTTTGTGACAAAATAAAATAACATATCCAGCTTCTGAAAGACAGAGCCAGGATGTGACCTCCGGGGCCCTAATCCCATTGGTGACACGTAGGTCAATGGTCTTCTCAAAGGTTCTATGTAGTCATTTGTATGTGAATGAGAAGTAGAAAAGCCTGGTGGTCAGGGCAGATCACTGCATCAAGGTTAGTCCCAAGCCTATTAGTTCCATTCAAATAGAAAGAAAGAAAAACCAAAAAACCAAAACCAAACAAGTTTAAAGGAATCACTTTTGTTTAAGTCTCCGGGAATCAAGAACTTAAAGATCAGTGACCCAGGGCTCAGATAGGCACATGTCTGGGAAGTGTGAGCATGTAAACTGTAGGGAGTCTAGCCACCTATGCTAAAATCCCAGCTCCACCACCTGGACACTATGTGACCCCAGACAAATGATGTGCTTCCTCTGTGATTGTGTTTCATATCGATGGTGAGTGTAATTGTCTCCATTCTACAAGGCTGCTGTGCTGTCAAAGAGTTCAGGTAGGCAGATTTGGAATAGTGTCTACGATAGACTTAAGTATACTGCATAGTCCCTGCTTTCCTCTCATCCTCATGATCAGCTCAGAGCATGTGGTGAAGAGACATATGTGATGATAGAGGTTCTATGTACTTAGAAGCTCTCAGGGTTTTATGGAGGAGAAGCTATCCAATGTAACTCCTGACAGATGAACTAGGACTATTTAGTCTAGAACAGTGGTTGTTAACCTATGGGTTCTGACTCTGCAGGGATTGCATATCAGATATTTACAGTAAGATTCATGACCATAGAAAAATTACTCTTATGAAGTACCAATGAAATAATTTTATGGTGTATGTGGGGGGTATAGGGTTCACCCATATTAAAGGATTGCAGCATTGGGAAGGTAGAAAACCAGTGCTCTAGAACTCTTTGCTTTTATGTCATTGGAAAGTAAAAAGCTAATGGATCAATACTTTGCATGCCACTCTGGTACATTCAGTTTTGCACCTAGCCCAAGGGGATTTACTGTTACATATAAATTGCATGATTTTCAAACTGAAACCTAGGGAGTAAAACTTTATTTCAAAAGCCTGAATCTTGATCTAGGCAAATTATTCAATCAACAAAATTCTTGTTCTGTAAGCATGAAGACCCAAGTTCAGATCCCCAGGGCACACGTAAAAAGCTGGTGTAAAATATGTTAATCCCAGTGTTGGAGAGACAGACCAAGAAAGGTCTCTGAGATTTCAGGCCAGCTAGCCTAGTCCAATTAGTAAGATCTAGGTAAAGTAAAAGATCCTCTCAAAAAAAAAAAAAAAAAAGAAAGAAAAAGAAAAAGGAAAAAAAAAGAAAAGAAAAAAGGGTGGATAGTTATTACGAAAGATACTACTTAATGTTAACCTCTAACCTCTACACATTCACATGTATGGTGAGCACACCTGCATATACTCAGACACACACAAACACGAATGCACAAGAAATCTGGAATTTGAACATATCAGAAAGTAGGACATATTCCTATCTGCAAAGGCCAAGAGATTAGGAAGCCAGGATGTAGCATCTATCTTGATAACTCCTCTTAGGGAGATACAGTAGCATATCTGCTATCTTACAGATAGGATTGATTCCTACATGTTTAAACCTTCTGTTTTCTCCAGAGAATCAGCTTGACTGCTGGGAAGCCCTTAGAGGGCTTTCATGGGGTGAGGTAGGTTTTAGGCCTTTGAGGCAGTTGGGCCCAACTCTCCCAGCCCACCAATGGGAAAGAAAGGTTGGCAAAATCCCAAAGGAGATTAGTGTTCTGTTATTTTGCAGGATGGAGTATGTTTTGGATGGTTGAAAGGGAAAGCCTATAATTTTAGTAAAATTAGTAGAACATTTCTGCTAATGTTCTTTTTATTCTAAAATTTGGTTGAAAGAATTCTAATCCTCAAGACAATTCTAGGCCACTCTGTTACTAGAATAGAATCCATCCACACTTGGTACTGAGTCATGATAATGCAAGTGATCAGAGTGTAAATATTGACCTCAAATAATGGGTTACCTTTGTCCCAGTTCCTCCCTCCCTCCCTCCCTCCCTCTCTCCCTCCCTCCCTCCCCTCCTTCTTTCTTTCCTTCCTTCCTTCCTTCCTCCCTTCCTTCCCTCTTTCCCTATTTCCTTCCCTCCCTCCCTCCCTGCTCCCTCCCTCCTTCTTCCCTCCCTCCCTCCTTCCTTCCTTCTCTCCCTCCCTCCTTCCTTCCTTCCCTCCTTCATTTCCTCCCTCCCTCCCTTGCTCCCCCTCCTTCCCTCCCTTCCTCCTTCCTTCCTTCTTCCTTCATTTCCTCCCTCTTTTCTTCCCTCTCTCCTTCCCTCCCTCCTTCCTTTCCTCCCTTCTTCCTTCCCTCCCTCTTTCCTTTCTTCCCTCCCTCCTTCCTTCGTGAAGTTTTTCCTGTGTAAACAAAGAAGTGGGGTTTTGAACTTAATCCTAACTACTTATGAAAGATTGTGCCACTGCTGTGTTGCTTAGAAAGAAGGAGAAGGTTCTAGTTCCATATGGAGCCATCACGTGTTTCCATATTGGTAGCCATCACTTGTGCCTGATGTACTGTTCTAGCTCCTTGAATCACGTTCTAGACGAATGCACTGTAAATGCATTAGAGCAACAATTGTGTGATGGTTTTGTTGTTGTGATCGTTGTCATGGGTCACCTTCCTGCCTTGCTTAGTGATGTCATTACACTTGGGTAATTAGGTGCAGGAGCAGGGGCGCCTCGCCACCATCCATGGGTCAGCTATGTGGACTCTAGCTGCCAAAGGCGCTTCTCCTTCTGAACAGAGCGCTTTGCTCAGCCAGTGTAGACATGGCCTGATAAACAATGGAACTTCTCCCCTGAGAACTGGAGTGCGGATTGATCTAATCCTTTAACCGAAACACTGTGCACAGGTTTGATGAATGGTTGAAATGACTGCATCTTAGTAAAATGGAGCCTACATTGACAATAATGGGTTGCGTAGCATAATTGATAATGAACTTGTAAGGGGTAGCACTGAGTGTTGCAAAAGCTAATCAAGGGACTATTAAATCAAAGTTTTCATGTGAGCTTAACCATATGTGGCAGGGAGGTTCTTGCAGGCTTCTATCTGTCAGGTCTGAACACTAAACCGGTCAGAGTCACTTTTAAGCCTGGTCATGTCACTTTTAACCAAGATGTCACCTACCTCACAAGGAGCAACCTGCCTTGTGTTCTCCTACCTCCATTTTATTGGGGATAGAAAATACAGAGGGGATGCCTCTGTTAACAGCACACTTTTATTTTGCAGATACTCAGGATGATTGAATCAGGGAGGAAGTGGTTTATCAACAGCACAGGATGGCTGCAGAGAATGTAGTCAGACGTGCCCCAGACTGTCTGCCCATGGGGACTGAGATACCTCTGAGATTTACATCGGGTGTGTGCAGGATGCTAGAAATGTGAATTGTTGACTGTGCGGCTGAGTTCCTTCTTCCTTCCTTCCTTCCTTCCTTCCTTCCTTCCTTCCTTCCTTCCTTCCTTCCTTCCTTCCTCTCTCTCTCTCTCTCTCTTTCTTTCTTTCTTTCTTTCTTTCTCTTTCTTTTCCTTCTTGCATTTAAGCCCACAAGGAAAGTGAGGAAGTTGGAAGCTTAAGTCTTAAAGCACATCATCACACCAAACCACTTTCTCCTAGGATATGACATACTCCAATCCCGGCTTTCCCTCTACACCTCCCCAAGTTTCTGAACTTCAAATTTTAAAAGCATGATCATAGTTTTTTCATATATTAAAAACAACTTGGTTTTGGAGCTACCTTTTAAAAAAAAATTGAGATTGAAACTTTTCTTTCCTTCCTTCCTTCCTTCCTTCCTTCCTTCCTTCCTTCCTTCCTTCCTTCCTTCCTTCCTTCCTTCCTTCCTTCCTTCCTTCCTTCCTTT